>NW_010268840.1:14894-19056 GCF_000690775.1 Eurypyga helias
AGAGAAGAAAATATAAAGAAAGGGCAGAAGTCAAAAGGATAGGACAACAAAGGAAAGAAACAGAAGATAGAAAACCAGGGTCACCCAAAAAACAAGCGTTCACCCTTTGCACTGCCTCTACACAATGCTGCCTGCCAAGCCCAACTCAACGGAGACATAAGATCCGTTTGTTTGCCCTGTGTTACTCAGGTCAACTCTTACAGCGGCATCACCGGGAAGACATGAACTCACTCCTTGCCTACTCGGCAAACAGAGCCTGGGAGTCTGCTCCCTCTTCTCCTGAATAGATCAGTCAGCAACCAAGAAGTGGCTCTTTTAGGTTTGGGGTTGGTTCTCCCCCACCGCACAAACCTTTTTTTTGGAAGGTAAGAGTACACAAGCATTTATTTCATTAAAAAGAGTTTGGGATATGTTGTTTTATCTTTCGAAAAGGTGTAATACAAAGGTCACCTGCACAAGAAGACACAACTATTCTTTTCCTCTGCCTACTGATCTTCCCAGGACTCCTACATTTATAAGAATAGATTAAGCTTTTTTATGAACTCTTGCAAATACCCAAGTAAAACAGAAACGTCTAATTTCACTGTTACAACAATTTCCCCAAGCAACAAGTCAGAGACTACTGTTAGCAAAACCCAGACTTTAAGAGCTCAACAGATAAGCAGTTGAGACAAGCCAGTGTTGTAAATAGAGAAAGCCTTTGTTTGAAATTTAACACCCTCTTCCCCTTCAATTAAGGCTTTTGAACTGTAAATGGCTGTAGTGAAGAAGCTGTTATGATACACCAATAAATCTCCCTCATAAATATTGTTGTGAATTTGGTTACTCCACTGGTTTTAAGCCATTAATACTGTTGATTTGACAGTGAGACTGAGAGACCATTACATCGGTCTCCGAATTTATCCTGGAAGGATTAAAGGGTGGAAAGTACTTTTCTGCTACAGAAGTGAGATTTATGAAGAGCCCAGCCTAATTATTTCTAGACCATCCAACATCAGCGGAGATATTAAGACAATAGTAGCATTTAAAGAGGTATTGGGGAATTTGAACAGCAAAATCCTGTTCTTCATGGACGTTTTGAAAAACGATAACTCTGGTTATATACAGTCACCTTAGACTGAGAGCTTGTTGATCATTTTTCCAGAGAGATATTTACCGTTCTCTGGCGCTAACCACGGACCTCAAGAGCAGCGTTCTTCAGTTTCTTTGCTACAAATTTCTCAACATCATTCCAAAACATTGCTACACACCTCATTTCAGATCCAGCTCTACTTTCTAGGCCAGATTTCACAATGTATTTTAGGCGCATCAACCTTGTACGTTCCATGTGGCATCTTTGACTGAACAGAACTCCAGGAAAAACCTTCCTTTGGGACCGTCCTTACAATGCTACCAGTGTGCTGCAATTGTTAAAAAGATCCTTGTTTCCAGGGAACTGTAGCTGTGCTTCGACACACGTGAATTAGAAGACGCAGAAGTCACCAGAGGCCACTTACAACGAATGCAATAGCTGCAGCCTGACTTCAAGGAATATATTATAAACTTTTTCACTTAAAGGAAATAAATCTTACTCTCAGCATCGTTTCTCTAGTACTTTTCTGCTTCACGATTTACCCCCTTGCATATTTTCTTCCCTACTCAGTTGTCATTTTGGCTAGATTTAAAGCAAATTGCTTAACTCACGTAGAAACAACTTGTGATAAAGACTTCTTGTAGTTTAATTCCTTCTGGAAGCAAACCAATATGACTGAATCTTAGTTGAATCATATGCATGATAACAGAGTTTTGTGATGCTCACAAGTTACTTTATAGTGGGCTCCCCAAGCTATTAAATCCCATTTCCAGAGCTTGCCTCTCTCCTCCCCAGTGAAGACTCAAGGACACTCTAAGCTAATGCAATACTAAGTAATACACATCAAGTAAAGTAATGTTTGTCAGCACAACATAAGCAATGAAATACTTTCCTAAGTCATACATACAAACATAGAATCCAGTAAAGGTATTTAAAAAAGTGTTTTACTAGGGCACTGCTCTCTTGAACTGAATGCTAATCTAGTTTATAACTTTCCGTGATTACAGAGCTTTCACAGATGCATGAACTAGGTAAATCGTGTATGGCTTATCTTTAGAATCAAATACTCAAACCAGAATGTTGCTAAAACATCACTAAACCTAGCTTTAATTAGGTGCAGAAACTGAAAGCAAGGCTCTCCCTTTACCTGAGTATTGAGCAGAGTTTCTCCTTTACCTTCCAGGACTGCCAGCAGAGCCTCAAGAAGATAAGATAATTGAGTATTTTTTGTAGGAAAAATCCGCAAGAACTCTTGCAATTGCAAGACTTCACCAAAATCAAGAAGGGGGCAGCCTATACTTGAATTTTGAACACAATTTATTAATTTGTTAAAAATAAAAGGGTGCCTCTATTGGGGTAAGCACATTGTTGATGCCAGAAACTTAGTTTTGAGACAGTCCCAGTCTCAACTTCATATCCTGATGAAATAATTTTGATTTTAAATAGGCAGATCATTGGTTTAAGAGTATCTTACCTGTTTTTTAAACCGTGCATACTTTTGCTATACCGTGTTCTTACATGTGAGTGTTATCTCAACTTTACTTCCTAAAGAGTATGTTTATGGCAGTATTTAATGACTTAAGTATTTTCAAAACAGAAAACTAATTTAAATCTTCATGTGCTACCTGAAGTCAGAGAAAACATAACAGGACATGTTTTCAACACTTAAACTTGGAAAGATATGCAAAAATAAAAACAACAAACTAATTTGGAAATGGTTGGTTGCAACCTCAAGAACTCCCGCACTTCCTCTAGCAGATCAGCGTAGCAAGGAAGATAGGGGACATCTTTCATGACAACAAATGTCACTTAGATGGTCTCCAAATGCTGACTGGAAGAAAACTAGCACTACCCTCACTGCACTTCCTCAACTGTTGTTCTCTTTGCCATTTCATACTGACTCAGTTACTCCACCCCACACTAGATGTTTTACCAAACCCATTTAACACTGTTAACACCCTCATTTCCCAATCAATATACAGCTCAGATATGCTAATTTTTTTATATTGCCATTACATATCTCACTGTTTAGTGCTTGCCACCAATACCTTTTGTTTGCTTAGGCACGGAGCCAAGTCTCTTACCTGAAGGGATTTTGTTTAGAAGACACTGACTTTGTCTCATTGATAGCGACCGGAGTTTCACTTAGGAGCTGAAACAGTATCACCTCACGTTTCCATTCAAGTGAAAGAGGCTTACTGGACTCCTTGCTCTTTCTAAGGTTACAATTAAAGAGGATGTGCAGGCAGTGAAAAGACATCTAGTTCAGAAAGAGTAATTTTGGGAGCGGTAACTCAACTCGCTTTCAGCCCGCATCTCACAAAAGAGGTTTTGTTTATGATGGCTGAGAAGTGCAACTGCAAATTTTCCTTACTTTCAACAAAAGTATCCTTCTAGACCTGAGAGGAGGTTTCCATGAAGGCACAGGTAAAGTTTCACTAAAATTTCCTCCATAACTAAAGCACATTGTGTTAGTGGCTTCTGAACCCGCAGTTTCATTTTAATCTGACCCGAAGCATATCTAACCAACTGTATACACGACGGAGTCATTATCTTCGCCGTCTCATCTTTACTAGGTGAAGGAAGGTGAATAAACTCACATCAGCTAAGAATTAAGCTCCTTGTCCAAACTTCAGCCTTTGTTTGAAAACCACAAGCTCTTCCTATCGCCGCAGTTGGGAAGTGAGTCACAACTAATCCCTAATCCTGGATTAGGAAAGACAGAGCCAAGCACATCCCGAAGCCTGTGCATCAGGCAAAGCAGTGATGCACCGAGGCTTCTGGACCGGGAAGAGCAAAGGTTAACAGCGCACCAGGGTACCCCAGAGCAGCCAGGCCGTGGGATGGAGACCCTTTTCAGTCACAAGGCCTAAGGACAAGCCGCCGGACAGGGAGGACACAGATGCGAGGCTGTGGGGAACAGAGAGGCAATCTCCTTTCACTGGGAGAAGGGGGCGGACGGAGGAGCTTCACCTTTACCTGCCATCACCGCATGAGTCAGTCATTCTCCCTTCCCACCCCGCCCAGAACGGACATTCGGACCGGGGCCGGTCCCGACCCGGCAGCGACGGCGGGTTTCCGCAGCGCCGG
>NW_010268841.1:0-15742 GCF_000690775.1 Eurypyga helias
CCATTCTATGATTCTATGATACATACATTTATAGATATGCAATACCTATATTACATATATATATACACACTATAGATATACACTATCTCTATGTAGATACACAATATCTATAAAATATGTATAAAATACATTTTAATATAAATACATAGAAAAATAAAGATAAAATCATCTCATCTGTCCTTTTCCCATGTGCCTTACCCTTGGGGTGCGACCGGACCACAGAAGTGAGAGCTTGCAGAGGCAGCTGTACACCAATGGCACACGGACAGGCCTTCCACCTCCGTCAAGCTGTGGCAGCTCAGCCAGCAGGACCACGGAAAAAGTTGTCAAACATGGCAAATTCCAAGACTCAGGAATTCATGTTTATCTTCGAATTGTAAGATTTTCGTTAGACAGTCATTCCCTCGCCGAATCACAGCGAGAGGATGGGACTTACGCAGCATTACCTGCAGCAACTGTCCTTGTACCATGACTGAGGCACTGTGATCTGGCAGTGTATTTTGGCTGCTTCCCTTGAAAATTTAGTTTTTCAAAAATATTTATGTTCGTACCTAAATGTGACAAATGTAAAAGCTGCAGGCAGGTTTTTTTCTTCAGAAACAAAGCAACAGCTCCAAGAACCAAGTTTGAAGAAAACATACGAGCTCTTTGGGATAAATAATAACTAACGCAAGTCTCTGTTTAAAAAAAAGCATCAATTGTAATTTTAGCCCGTAAGGTGAAAACCATCTCCTCTAATTGCATGGCAACACCTGCATCACAGCGCCCCAGGCAGCTGCAAGCAAGCAGACTCCGACCCATAAAACACTTGGCAATCTTGCCAAGGGCTGGAAAGGGTGCTCGATCCCGATCGCCCAGCGAAGCGTTCAAGCAAGGAACCGTCAGCCCGTCACACTTAATTTAAGGAAGAGGTTTCAAGCTTTATCTCGAGGAGCAAAGTTGCCTCCACCTCCCAGCCAGAGCAATGTGTTTCCATTTACACATTAATAAACCACAAACACGTCCCAGTGCCGGGTCTACTCAAACTCCTGCAAGTAAAGGTCATTAATTAGGTGGCTGCTGCAGCCCAGGGGGAGCAGTTTTTACTCACCGAGGTCCCGTGCATTCCACAGCAGCCAGCTTCAAGGGGCTTGCACGGATCTCCTCCCGAGTCCAGCCCCCCCAAACTAAAATATGAGGTTCAGCTTGGTTGTCTGCAGGGGAGCTGTTTACATGCGTTCCCTGAACTTGTCACTTTTGTACCCATCAAAAAAGCGCCAATTCTCCTGTCGCCCTCACTTCTCTTAATTGGTATGAATTGTTTTAACTAAATTGGTCTTCCTCTTCCTCTGCAAGACGCAGCTGAGGGGAAACGGCCAGCGCTGTACGCTTAGAAGCTGCCAATGGCATGAAAGCATCTTGCCTTGTTGTTTTGATGGTGATCTCTTGTGTGTGAGCCGTTACCGTGCTAGTGTAACTTGGGATTTTGAAAGGGGCGCCCAGGACATCGTGTTCCCTGCAGACTGCCCTCTCCAGCAGAGAAAAGGTGAGGGAAACAGCTCCCTGGGTGCAGCACTCCTCTGCCTGAAAACATTACTCATACAACTGGGCAAGCGGAATATTTTACATTCAACTCTTCAATTAAAAAATTAAAAAGAATTGTTGTCCCCCTCACTCGCTGCAGAATGGAACATTCTCGGGAGGATACCTACTGGGAGTGAATTTTCCCAACAGAGACAGATCCAAACAGATCAACTGGTATCAACACCAACTGGTATTAGGAGGCACCAGAAGTGAGAGGAGTATTGAACACCAGCGTGCAAGCTCCGTTACAGAAATGCTCTAGCACAGGTAGATTATGCAGATGCAGCACACACTGTGGATGGGAAAGTGCTTTCCCCCAATTTAAGGTCATTCCTTTCCTGGGAAGCCAGCTAGAGTAAAGCCAATACAAACAGCAAAACCTTTAGAAAAACTGCAGTTTAATGTATAGTGGTAAGGTGACAAAAGAAACAAACCATTAACACTGAGTGTTACAGAAAGAAGTATACCTGGTTCTTTTTTAAAACACCTGAACAGGAAACGCAAGCAAATTCTTGAGGAAGGTATTCTCTTATTATAAGACTCATTATTCTCCATGCCCAGAAAAATCTGATTAACACAAGTGATTAGACAATTTTAAAGCTGTCAAAACCAGGCTAAAAGAGCAATAAAACTATGCTGTGATATCTAAACCCAATATAATTGGGCAAAGTCAGATCTTCAAGCCGTTTATCACAGCTTTGAATCTACCTGAAGATCTTTTCCAGACCCACAGTCACGTAAACAATTCACAGAATTAGCAGGTAACTTCAACACTTTAAGAAAAAAAGTGGCTGTCTTCCACAGCGGACCCACCAGTCCCTGTGCCATCTAGTGGCCAGCCTCCTCAGGCAGGCGCAAGGATCAGTTCCTAAAAGCCTTCGGGTAAGGCTGCTTTTTTAACGAACGGTGGTCAGTATCACGATATTGTTTCAAATGAAAGGTTAGAACGTGCAACGCAGAACGCTACTGCTGACTGGGAGTACCACAGAAGAGAGTCACCCTCTTCTCCAGCCACTAACCATCAGCGTAAAGCACTCGTAGTAAAAAGGGACAGGACAAAAAATACATTTTCCCTTTCTTCAAAAAGGCCTGTTATCACATTCAGTTAAACCTTGAAGTAGTGTGTAGAGTAACTGTTTACATCAAAAAACTGGATCCTTTAGAGCAACACCGCTCCCCTCATTCTCAGTTGTCTGGGCCTGAAGGACTAGCAAGGCTCTGCATCTTCTGGCAGGCTCAGTTTTTCCTCTACACTTTATTAGGGAAACAGCTATAGCTTCAATTTGGACTCTTTTGCTTGCAGAGCCTTGGTTGCTAGTTCAACCCTTTCTTTTAATAAGCTAGCTTCTTCGGCACTTTTTTGGGCTTGTACATTTTTCAGTAAGAAGTGAGTAAGGAAGAGTTTCAAGCCTTCCCGCAGCATTCCCAGTTTGGGGTTGTCAGATACCCTGTAAAGATACAGATCAAAACCAGCATTTATTCTACTGTTTCAGAAGATTCTTAATTTTATCTTCTTCAAATAGAGATGTAGGAAAAAATCCAACCTATAAAAGGAGCTTTTCTGGAGAAGCTTTCAAATTACCAGGAAGCCTACACTGGTTTGGCAAACAGCCCAAACACACTTAACATACTCAACAATAAAATGGAATATTGGAGCCTTAGACCTGCTTTATGTAAACAATTACGTTACTAGTAAAAACCAAGGTAAACATGTTTGAGCTTCCTTGCATTACAGTATTAATGGCTGAAATGCCACCACCTACTTTTTTCTAACTTTATGTGACACTGCAAGTTTAATACAACAAAATAATGGAATCATTTAAGTCAGAAAGGATGTCGGCAGGGCACCTTGTCCGACCTCCTCTTTAAAGCCAGACTAACATCCAGGTGTGGTCAGGTTGCTCAGAGTCTTACTCACTCAAGTCCTAAGCATCTCCCCAAAGATAGAGACTTCCCAGTCTCTCCAGGCAACCCTCCCCATGTACAAAAATAAGATTTTTCCAGAAAATGTTGATTAAAAAAAAATCCCCAAACCTTTCCCTCATTTGTCTATTTTTCTTCCTTACACTAAAGATACCTTCTAGCAAAGACTGCTGGTAGAGTGAATCCCACCGCACGCAGGTGGTAAAGCACTAAGGAAAGCAGGTAATTACAGAGCTCTGCTCATGAAAATCCTATTGACCAAAAAGATACAGCAACTATCCGAAAGCCTGACTGTGTATAACACTTCCCACAGCTGTATCTACAGCAGAGCCTGTTCTAACACACAGGTGATGCGCTTCCCCCCCACTCACCCAAGACAGATTACTTTTCAATGGATGGATGGCTCATCTTTGGAAAAGGCACTGTACAATTCCAACCAAAATAAGCAAACTCCTTATCTTCTTAATTACTACTCACCAAGGGTTCCCTGGAGATGTCTCTGATCACTTACCTCACAAAAATGTCACTAAGTTCTTCAGCATCTGTTTTCATTAACAGCATGCTTAAGACTTGTCGCAAGAAACGGACTTTGGGTTTATCTAGCTCGCTGAATTCAATTACCTAGTAGGGAAAAAATTAGATTATTTCCAGTATTACAAAATAGCTGAATTCACTTCTAAATGACCAGCTTATAGCACACTAACTGGCCTCCTATATATACAGAGTCTTAGGTCTGGCACGTAAGAGTCAGCTGAGAATGCTGCCTCCAAAAGCCATGCAATAAGGCAAACAGAGAACTTACAGAATCATAGAATGGTTTGGGTTGGAAGGGACCTTAAAGACCATCTAGTTCCAACCTGCCATGGGGGTGTTGGAACTTTCTAAGGAACAACTTCTAAGGAACTTTCTAAGGAACAACCTGTCTACTAGTACGAGAATACCAGATATAATTCCTCAATCAAATAAATACTTCAGAAGTACTAGAGCAATGTATAGAATTGCCTGTTTAACACAGTTGAATTATTTTTCTAATAAGGTTCTATGGACTCCCTGTTCTGAAATCCAAGTGCCCAGTAGATTTCTTCCTGGTCTAATAAAAATCAACATCAGCTAAAAAGCATAGCACAAAATCCACTGACAAAGCCTGTTAGTGAAGGGGGCTCAGTTCCAACTCTGGATACTCTTAAGAAAATAAATGTTAAAACTGCTGTAGGTATAGAACTGTATGCCTGGGTCACCACAGGTTCCCTTTGCCCCAAATGACAGCATTACTGTAATCAACAGGATTGATCTAATAATTTCAGAACAAGTTTTGTCTTAGCTTATGACCACGGACATCTAAAGTATCGACTAGGTAACAGAGGAAATACAATGTCCCTAGAACCAGCAAATGCAAGGAAAACACAGAAGTGTTTTGAGAAGAAAACACCCCGACCTTGAGAACCGAAAGCGGCAATGATTTTGTCCTTATTAAGTGAGACAGCAGTGAAACCAAGTTGGAGATGGCAGCGGCCGACAGGTTGTCCAAGTCTCTGATTTTGTCCCAAATACTAAACTGAAACGTCACCTAGGTGTCAAAGGGAAAAAAAAAACCATCAAGCGACTGTTTAAATGGGTAACAACGTAACAAAACATTTTGATTCTCTATTCTCTATAGGCCCTCTGCTAATTAACAGACATACTTGATCAGAGTGTTCAATTCTTTTCACATGTGTCAAAGGAAAGCAAACTTTCTGCATTTCCTATTCCAATCTGACCATGAGTATGCCTTACTGAATGCACCCCTACACCCTCGGAATACTTCCTCAGGATCAAGATATTAGCAGGCATGCATCCATTCTTGCTTGTTTAATAACTGTCTTGGTAACCACAACAACAACACTAAACCAAAGCTGAAACAGGTTTCTCTTCACCTGAAATCGTCTTTCATATTCACAGAATTTGTCAGCCAAAAACGCATAGAAGGGGTTATATGTCTTCTCCTGTAAGCAGCAGTAGAGGGTAACATGAACAATTTCTCTCTCCTGCTGATCCTTCAGTCCAAGCCTAAAAATTAACAAGAGAATAAGAAGCATTCAGTAAGGAAAGAATTACTGCAACAAAGTATGAGCTACAGTCAACATCCGAGACTAATACTTAAAAAAAAAAAACCCAAACACCACATTAAATTTTACTTTTTAGAAATTCCTTACAAAGTCTTTAAGACACCGAATGGACTCAAACCCTTAAGAGCATGAGGTAAAATGGTATCCCTGTATGGCAGTGTGGAAATGCTGCAGTATTGTCAGTGTTAAAGGAGTGGCTGCAAAAGCAAGGCCTCAACAGATGGAAGTGGAATGGTACAAGTACAATTCCCCCCTGGGGAAAGAGCAGCACCCCACCCCATGTTTGTAGCTCTCCATGAAGACACACAGCGGAGAGGGCACTGTCACCAGAGAGTCTCAAGCCTCTGAACGTAGCAACAGTATTGCCACAAACGCTGCTGCACGGCGTACCAGTACTAAGGTTAAACAGTGAAACAAGCACTGTAAGACCCTGTTGTGGTTCTCTCTCACTTGTACCTATGGTCATGGGAGGAAAAAGAGCCTTTGGATCAGTATAAGCCTATTTAGAGAAACATGTCCAGGGCCCTTCACTTCTGTGGTACTTGCTAGGGATAAGAAAATATTTAAAGATGTTTTTCCTACTTAATTGGCCATATGAATATTTTCATCTCTAGGTCAACTCTGTGCTACATAATACTTGAAATTCATTATTGTTTGACAGTAGCCTAAGAGGATGCTGTCAGTGATTTCAAAGCACCTTCAAAAAATAAAAGCCTGAAGACAGTCAGCATCAACGAGAACTTATCACAGAATCACAGAATGGTTTGGGTTGGAAGGGACCTTCAAGACCATCTCGTTCCAACCCCCCTGCCATGGGCAGGGACACCTTCCACTAGACCAGGCTGCTCCAAACCTCATCCTGGCCTTGAACACTGTGTTGGCTGCCCCGCATAAAGGCCAAGGATGAGGAGCCTTCCCCCTTGAACAGCTGACCAGTCTAAGAGAGGGCTGAGGCATTTTGGCAGGGAATGGTAACTAACTCGCAGTGCACCTGTCCTGTGAATAATATGATTTAGCTTCCAGGGCTGCCAAATGCCTGGCAGCATTAAAAGCAATTAAAATGAAAAATGCTTTGTATTATAATCTGAAAAAATGTCAAACAAAATGTTTTCATTGCTTCAAGATCAGGTTTCATGTGGCATTAGTATAACCCAAGTGTATTTTCTAACTAAGTTTGACCCCACTGGAACTTGCTCTACTGCCTGTACAGTGGTTTGTCATTGCTTGATTCTAATATCCCTCATTTGTATACACCTCCAGGCATCTGCCACTGCATGTGATCACAGACACACGCCAGATTAACAGAGAAAATACTGTCTTTCAGCCAAAACCCCCCAGAATGTAAGGTTTTACAATAGGAAAGTCTGGAATGATTTCTATGGTGATTGCTAATGAGCAGTGAAAACTTGGAAGCCTGCTTCTCCAAAAGAGACCAGCACTATAAGTGCCGTGCCTGTGAGATAACTCACTTGCTCTCCAATCAGCCAAGTTCCACCCAATTTTATTACAGAGCAACAACAGTTAGTCTTTGTTTTTCAATACATAGCTTCTCAGCCACTGCAATCACTCATTTGGCGTGCCCTCCTTCTCCTTCTTCATCACTGCTTCTATCCCGACTTGCTTATTTAGGAAATATTCATGTTGCCAGACAGGTGTAACCAAGTAAATCAGCACTCTGATGTTCAACTTTGTTCGTACCTTCACTCCTTCATAGAGCTAGCAGTATCTTATCGTTTCAGACCTAACATTCCTAAAAATCTAAAATTCAACTCGGGATTGTCTTTCACTGCTGAGTTTCACCATAAACCTGCACAGACTTCATATGCTGGATAATCTTCTATAAGGATATGCAACCACCTCACTTACTAAATCATTCATGAGTTACAGTATTCCCATGGACTTGTATGCCTTGATCACTCTAGGAATTTCCCACTGTATATGGAAAAACTGCCTCTGAAGTACGTTATTTAGAGGCAGACTTCTGCGGGTGACAAGTAGGTTAGTTATCATCAGCTGAAGCCCAACTGTCACTGCCTTTAGATGAAAAATAGCAACACTCAAACCCAGCTTTTAAAACTAATTTTGAATTATTTTAGTAGATACAATCACACACTCACTATCCTGAATTACAAGTCACCCTAGAGCAGAATATCTAAGACTCTGACAAGTTTCAATTTTTTGTGAAACGCAAAGTTTCTCAGATTCTTCCTCTCTATGAAATAGTTTTAAAAATCACCTCTCAATCAAACCAAAGAAGTATTCTTAAGTGGAATCTGAGGTTTGTGAAGGCAGTGTGGCCTTTCAGCTGATGAACTGGATCAAGTCTCACTCTCTCCTCTTTGTCACCAGTGATGTTCCCAACCTGCCCTTTACACTGACACTTCTACAGCCTCAAGGTCAGCCACTTCAGGGAGCTGTTCTGGCTTCAAATGAGTTACTTTCTTTTGCTCTAAGGAGGAGAAGGATAAGCAAAACTACAGCAGTCTGGATTTAAAATGCTTTAAATTACCATTTAACCACACCTGAACTCTGCCAGAAACTCTGCAGCAGATAAATCAGCAACTGCAGTTAAAATATTTCTTTACATACTTCTCATGCTCTTCCTCAGGAGCCTGACATCAAACATCAGAATATAAATTCCCATCCTCTCTGGAACACGTGTTCACACTGAAGTTAATTCCTTCACTGACAATTCCACGTACTTTGCACTATACTCTGCCAGATATGGGCAGATTTGCAAATTCCTCTCTCTGAGTTTGCTGTATAAAGATCAGGATCAACACACCCCAAGCAGTCTGCAGACAGTTTTTCTGCCCAGCCTATACGTATACAGATTTGTATACTAGTTTAAATAGCGCAGATGAGAGTCAAGGATCAATCTGCAAATTGAGCTACCAGGGCTTGGCAAGAACTGCAGCAGCAGCAGCTAATTTCTTTTAATTGAACAGGCCATATTAAGATATTGGAATGACTCCATCACAGTCTTAAATCCAAGCTGTGTTCTGCAGAAGTGGCATTTAATCAAATATTAGTTGACTTTATTACGAAGTCTGTTTTGGTTTGGTTAGCAAATTAAATAATTGCATGCCATCCTGCTAAGACAATTCTCTTGAATTACAAGGCTGCAATAGAAAAGTTCAGACCCAATCTCTACCCTCCCAGTTACTACAGGCTTACCATTAATATTCTGACAAACACAAAGAATAGCTTAGTTTGAGCTTTTCCCTGATCACATTTTTTTTTCTGAAGAGCTGTTTGCCAAGTGGTAAGGAAACTGGTCTTAACATGCAATGTGACCCTGGAGCAAATCCAAAGCTAATACATTCCGCAAGAGGGAAGTGGAGGTGCTAGAACACTACCAGGTCACGCAAGTATGGACAGAGAGCTACAAGATGGCAAGAAGGGAGTAGCCATAGTACGGAAATCCAACAACAGAACCAAGAGATGTTCTGATGTCTGTCTCTGTAAGGAAGCAAGCCTGCAGACTTCAGTCCACTACACCAGGGGACACAACTTCAACGCAAAAAGATACAGGCTCCTTAAGTCAAAAGATGCTGTAAATCACAGTTATGCATGAGTGACAATAACAGGGGCTACTCCTTTCCTCTGAACACCAGTCAGTTCTGCCTGCCCCCTACTAGTCCTTACACCAGGGTTTTGGACCCTCTCCTACCCTTTCACTCTATATGGAAGCCTGGCTATGCCCATCTTCATTATCAACTAAATGCTCTTGAGGCCAGAGCAGCAATGTTATTTTTCCAACCCAGTTCTGGGTTGTCTTCTGTGCTAGTCTGTACTTACTTGAGAAGCTTTTCAAAGGCATCCAGGTAGTCTTCACTTGTCATCAAGACACAAAAAATACTTCTCCTGATATCGGTGTTCATTCTCTGCTTACGAGCAAGCTCCATTATCTTCGAACTCACCTGAAAAAAACCATTAAATGCTGTTTTATTTATGCTTGTTTTAAAGAAAGCTGTTTGTGTGCAGCCTCAAGAAAGACCATTAATGAATTCATACTAGCAAATCCGCTTTTAAATCAAGTCACTTCTTCCACTTACATAAGTTATTTTTGCAATTCCATGGGACAAACAAGCTATACCATAACATCTGTAGTAACAGCTCTTAAGAAGCACTGAATGCAACGTTTCAAAAAATGTAAGAGCAGAATTTACAGTCCAAAAGCTTCGTCGCCCAAGAGTCCGTGAAGGGTTTTTTGATGGGTTCTGAATGAACTTATTTACCGGTGTGAAGTATATTCAGAAGATCACAAACACTCAGACTTGCACCCAGTAGACTGGAATTACCTTTCCTATTTGCAGTTTTTGCGGAGTCTTGCTGTTTGTACCACTGATCATTGGTGCTCCACTCCAGGATGACCCCACGATCCACCAGCGACCAACCTGATCAGCACTGAGGAGAGATTCCAGGGAGACACGGAGCTGAGTTTCTTTTCCAGAACCACTGCTGTGAACCTTGAATAATAAAATACAAAAAACCCAAAAGCTTTTATTTGAAGCTTTCTTAAGAAGAAAAAAAAAATATTACTCAAAATTACATTTAAACAAATAACTTAATCTCCATAAATGTCTTCAGATGTGTCCCCCTGACCAGTCTGATTAGAATTCAGACTTTTAGAATCAGGTCATGATTTTCCTTTTGAATACTTGCGATCAAATAAAATTACCTGACAAGTTGCCTTGAGTTCTGTACAATTCGAACAACAAAAACTTCAAATTCCTTAAACAAAATCAGAATTTTCAACAGAAAAGCCTAGAAACGTGCTAAGAGGACTGTGAAAATTTAAGAGAGGAAATTCTACATAACTAGGTTACTCAGCTTATTTTTGCTTGGCCTATTATCACTGATGTGTACATCCTGCACTTACAAGATTTGAAAAAAAAATGCTCTAGGTGTTGTAGACAAGTAGTGTAATTTTCAAGTTGGAGATACAGAACTTTAATCTGGTTTTATAGTCCATGTGAAAATGAATCCGTTCCCAATCTAAAGAGACAGGTACTTTCACGCATTTTATACTGGGTTGTTCTAGACAAACCGCCCTCTCCCTGCCAGAAAAAAACAACCAAGAAATAAAAAAAATCCAGGTTTTCAGAAGTGTTAGACTTCCAAAACAATTCTGGTAAAGTTAAGAGCGTGTGCCTGCATCCAAAATCTATGGAAATAAGATCTTGTCATAATGACTCATTTCTTCTGCACAATCGTTAAACATCCCACAATCTCTTTTTCAAGTAAAGGACTTTACCTCAAAGTCCTTGGCTAAGTATTAAGTCCCTTCTCAAACTGTTCTGCAGAAGCTGACTGCTGACTTAACTTGGACACAGGAGACAATACTTAATGAACTCAAAAGGGATTTTTGTCCACAAGAGTTTCAGACTGTTAAGTGAATTTTAAAAAAATACTACAGCCTGTGAAGCTGACATACAACACAAATAAAAGCTTGAGAATTGCTACACAACACATGTCAAGAAAGAAAGTTCTCACCAGTGTTCTTTGCACTTTGCGGAGTTTCTCAACTGGTTCAGGATCATAACCAGGAATCTTACGCATGTCATTATTCCTTAGTGCCAACATAGTCTCTAGCATAAAACGAACCTATGGAGAAAACAAGTATTTCTGTGGATTATGTCCTGGAAATTTATTTTACAGAGAGTGTACTTCGAAATTACTGTTCTGTGAGAATAAGCAGCTCAGCTAGCAAGATAAATGAAAATGTAGATGTCATGAATACAAATACAGAGAAGGACATTTACTTTAACTCCTATTATATTCACGTCCAAGCTTCAGTCCACAACTTCATCTGCTGAACACCATGACTCAGTGACCGTTTTTGGAAGCGTGCAAAGCATCGCGAAACAAAAGCTTAAGAGGACAGCCCTAGTCTCACCCATTACAAGCATTTTGGTGTCTGTGTCCTAAGAACTAATGGAGAAAGACAAGAAGAAAGCAAATAACTGAATGCAATAACTGAACACTAATGGTAACTTGAAATCTAAATACAGTGTAGCAGAAAACATTTTGGTAAATGAACGCATGTATCCAAGTGCTTATTGAGGTCCACTCAGAACAGGTTATCTTTAAAACCCACACACATACCCTAGTTTGATCCTGGAACTTCTTCTCTGCTGTGTTTGCTTTCCTCTGGGCTTCAGCAATCAGTTCCTTCAAAGCCAACGCATCATCTTTTCTTAAGGAAAAGCCCACGTTTTTCAGGAGAAACAAAATTAACTCAATCTCTTTTTCAGTGAAAGCACTAACAAGCTTTTTCAGAATATCAAAGATCAGCAGGGAATGAACCACATGGAAGTTATACAGATGAGCAATCAAGGCAAGCAGATTTTCACATTCTTTCCCTTCAGCATCACTTTTACAGAGTTCATCAAATTTCTTCACCACGGCTTCCAGAAAGTGAGCACCGACCTGGCAATAGTTACATTAAGGGGGAAAAAAAAAGAAACCAAACCAGCAGTTAACCGTAGGTAGATTTTACAGACATCTGTAACATTCATTTCTAGGGCACCGCCACTATTAATTTGCAAGAAATATTGTTGCTCCTCTCCACCAGTATCATGTTCTACGTTTACGTATAAAAATATCTAAGTGGTGTGACATTTTCTTGAAGTGTGTGGTTTACACCGCATATATGCCATCCAGCTGCCTTTTAAAGTCTGTGCAAGGAAAGCAAATGTTGTGAACTTACAGTACACATACATCAGATTTTTTTTTTTTGTTTGGGTTTTTTTTACATAATTTTCATGGACACCTATTAGTATCTTCCCAGCTATCAGGCTAGCATGCTGTTCCTGCTAGTCATTCATCCAGTTAAAGCTGCCTGTCGAAAACCACAGAGTTCAGCATTCCAGAACAAATTCCTTAACAGGAGGGTAAAAAAATAATATTGTAAAACAACCCCCAATGTACCAAATTTTCACAGTTGCTGAACATGAGCTTAGGCTGATTTTGAAGTGGGGGTAAGCCTTAGCCATTTGTCAGTGGTACAGCTGGGAAAAGAAATTTTGGAATCTCTATATTTGTAAAGAGAGTACAGATGCTGAAGACTGGAATTAGAAAGCATACCAAAATATAGGTAAGTAACGAACACGTTACTGCTAATCAAGGCATCCCTCCCCCCATTCTATGGTGCTAAAATTTGCTGAGTCTTCTTACGAAAACCAGAAGTCCCAGTAGCAGCACTGACTTGCATTACAAGCCCAGATCTGCTTTGGTTTTAACCATCCAGGGATCATAATGCACAAACGTTGCTGGAATTCCACACATCTGCTGGAATCCCAACTTCTGCTTTGCTCAAACTCATCTTAAACGCAGCTGCACTATCCCACTTCCATGTAATGCTTTTTTTTTTTGGTTTGTTTTACAGAAAAAATAATGGGACTTTATAGCAGATTTAAATGCTACAGTCTTAGATTCAAAGATGCTGTGGAACAGCGTCAGTAGTACAGGAGACACAGACTAGGTATCATCTATCTAATTCTAATAGCTATTAGTACATCTATATCTTACTAGGTGTTTGCAAAGCTTCAACTTCTAAATGATTGTTTCTCTTCTTAAAGCAGCACTATAATATTGCATTGTATCTGCAGTCAGAACTGCCTTTCAAGCAGCAAAGAGGAAGAAAGAAAGTTTAATGGCAAGGCTGCATGGAAAACGCTGCTGTAATTGCATCCATCTGACATTTACTATGGTTTCAGAGATAGCATTCAGCTCTCCATATGACAACCTGAAGAACTTGCATCAGTCCATCTTTTGTGTCGAGATGTAGAATAAGAATGTCACTTGATGGGAACATGGTGCTGAAACACCTCAGCTTCTTGAGAGAGAATTCACTGAAATCGGCCAAAATCTTCCCATTGACACCAGTAGTTTCAGCATCTTCTTAACAGTAAGCAAGAGTATTCTATCTCAACCATTCATCATGCTTAAAAACACGAAAGAAAAACCACAAAAAGAATCGCTGTGCTTTTTGGAGTTTTTGCTCTTCTGGAGTAATTGATATACCTAGTGAATTCCACTGATGGGCTTAAAAAAGGCCTTTTCCCACTGACGCAGAAGGATTTCTGTAACTGTAGCACTTTCCTTACCTGGATACACATGGTTCAAAACCAATACTCTCATAGACCCAAGAGAACAGATATGGATTAGTGCAATTAAAGAGGAAAAAACTTCAAGCTTAAAAAAAAAAAAAAATCAGTTTTATGAATGCAGAAAGATCTTGATAAAAAAAAAACATTTTCATAACTGGCCAGTGGTAACTCATGGAGGAAATAAATTGATCAGCTAAAGCAACAGACTTGGTCCCTTTCACTGTGGACACCTAGCAAATAAGCTACAAGTACTGATACAATTCAACCAGAGATGCTTTTTAGTGATACCCAACCAAAAATTAAAAGGCAATTCAAACAAAATATCCATGCAAACTGTTAAACAAAATTAGTCCCGACCACAAGAATTACCTCAATTCCCACATTATGATGAAGGATGCTGACCAAAAGGACATGTTCCATCAACAATCTTGCAGGCATGGCAACAGCAGTAACACAAGCGTTCATGAGAATATCTGTCAGAGTTTCATTCATGTCCTTTCTGCTGTTAGCCATGTAGAGTTCTTCCATCTGTCCACTAATGGAGGACAAATTCGGTTCACTCAACCTAGTGAGAGACAAAATCCAATGTCCACTTTTTCTTCTCTTTACCTGGTTCCACAATTTTCAGTTTATTCAAACAACCTGTTCTTTTCAGAGAAACTAGCTTGGCTCAAGAAGATTGAAAAGACTACTGGCAAGGACCTATTGCTGTGTTCAGGAAACTAAAAAAAAAAAAGTATGTTTAATTCAGGGTGTGTGTTTGGGTTTTTGTTTGTCTGTTTTTAAAATTATTTACATGTAAAAAGAGATTAGCAGCAGTTCGCTTAGCATCACACTGAACAGACTCATTAAGAAAACACTTTGTTCTTAGCAGTTTTAACTATGGCACATTACAGTCGTTGGAGAAATTAAGTATGAAAATACCTCATAGTAACATACAAGGTATATAAAATTCTCAACGACTGAACAAACTGCATACTGTAGCCTGCATTTTACTGATAACAGACAAAAGAAAATGCCAAAAGACTTCGTTTTCAAAAAAACACTCCAAAATTAAAATGTGTGGAAGTGGTAATTACTTTTTTTGTTCTTCAGTACTTTATGCAATGAAGTGTTCCTTCTCCTCAGCTGCAGTGTTGGAGAAATTTAATTAAAAAAAAAATCATGCTTTTTTCGGGTGGGGGGAGGGTTATAACTCACACAATAAGGTTTCCTTATAGGCATACTCCAACTGACAATGAATTACACCTAGCACTCGCAGACAACTGCTATGTGGAATTCAGCCCAATCTTAAATTTATTTTCTAGATTTTTCAACTTTTATAATGACCAACTTTGAAGAACGTATATCAACAAAGATAATTATTATTAAGGATAGCAGACATGATTGCCAACTTAAAATCAGTTTGTGAAGAGAAAAGTCACATCCTTGCCACTTTTCTTTGAATGATGAGCACTGTCACATTGAACCAGAAAGATTAATGACTTTTCTTATTACATTACCTATTAATGAGACCATTCACCATTTTTTTCAGTCTTCCCAATTCTTCTCTTTTCTTATCATCTAGTGTCTCCTGAACTTTCCTTACTTGAGGAGGGACATACTTGGTAGCACTGTGATGATGAGTCTTACCATAAAAAGAACAGATACCAAATGAGACTAATATCTTATATATTTGAACAAATATAAATTTCTATTTAAGATTAATATACCAAATTTTTAGTTAAGTATGTATTTTACCATCTAATAATTACTGACAAAGGAACAACTTCATACAGAAAAGAAGCATGAAACAAATTACCACTTACAACCCATTTGACCGCAGCAAACCCCCTCTTCCATTTTTCTTTAAGCTGCTGTTATTAAAACCTGACATCTTAGGTTTTGGCTTTATCAGCTGCAGATGTACTAACAGTTTAAGTTAGTGACACGTGGGCTGAGTGACTTGTTTGGCCTCCTCCTCTCCACCAGTACTACAAGACAGAACACAGGCAGACCCTCTGGAATCCCGTCCAACGGGATGCGGTTTAACAA
>NW_010268842.1:0-6647 GCF_000690775.1 Eurypyga helias
CTCTGAACCTTGTGACTCAATGGGAAGGTTGCCTCAACACATCTGAATTACCCGGTCCTGTATGCAGTAAATGATGAAGTGTATCTTGCCATGGAATCTTGTTAAATCACTGTTGCATTTACTACCAAACATTGCTAAACCACTGTTTTATATCAATAAAACTGCTGCATCTCTCTTAGGAGTGAAATGTGTTCCTCCATCCATGACAACAAGAGAATTAAAGGAAGTCAGAAACTAGCTAGAACATTATAATATTTTATATTTGAGGAGGATATGGTTGAGAAAAATCCTACTTTTTTATTTAGAGTAATAACAGTTGGTAATATGAGTCATACATTTACATATGATATATATTTAAAATAAGAAAAATACTTTAGCATACTTTAAGTCATGTTCTAAAAGTTTGGTGACTTTATTGCTACAGTATCTTACTTCATATTTAATACCTTCGATGCATTTTTCAGTTCCTTGTTATGTTTTTGGGTTTTTGGGAGATTTTTTTTCTTTTTTGCTCATAACAGTGGGAAGGCAGACAATAACATTGTATTTTTGTAATACAAATCTCCTTAAATTCAAAACACAAAAAATTATTTTCCATATTTATTATCTATACATGGCAAAAGTATAATAATTGTGAGATACTAGGAAAAATTAATTAAACATGGAGTCTTACTAAATAATTCTTGTTTGCTTCTAGGGTTTTTTTTTTTTTCTTTTTAGAAAGGAAACCTTGTTTTCAATAAATTTAGTTAAAAATTTCCATCACACAGAATTCCAAAGACAAACATTTATACAACATTATGAAGTAGAAAGCTATTACAGGGATTTTTCTTGTTTCATTTCCTTTCTTCTTGCTTCATGCCGCTTCCATAAAAAAGACTATATACTGTACAAGTAACTCTTCAGATAAATAAATTTGTAGTGCTATCCAAGACTGAATTCAGTTCTGAGTTAAACCATGCCTGCCAATTATTTCCAGCTATTCATTTGATAGACCAGTTCTATTCAATTTAAATTCCATTCTCAACAAAAGGTTTTATGCAATACACTCAGAAATTGATATTTTGTGAGAGACAGAAACAATAAGCAGTTTTATTTTCTTTACTGTTCTTTTTGTGGAAGAAAAGAGATGAACTGCAGGAGTCTTCAAAACCAGTATGTTATAGCACTAGCACTGTGGAGGTTCTAAAGCTTCTGACATTCTCACATCAATGTTGTTGTAAAGGAAAGATGTATGATTAGGTTGGGAGTCAATAAAATCTCTCAACTTTATGTTTTAAAAAAAACCCAAACACCAACAAACCTGACTGCTTTCATGATAAATTTTAAAATTAATAACCACATTTCATAGCTAAAGACATAATTACAATTTATCAACTCAATATATAGTGATATTAATTTTTAAACCCATATCTTGTACACCAGATAGGAGGGAAATTCTAGTTGCATTCCTGTTGAGGGTAATATAGCGTAGAGGGTAAGGAAAAAATGTATTTCCAAAATATGAGACATATACATATGCTTCTTTACTAAGTTGGGGTATTTCTAATAAAAAGAGAAAGCTCATAGAAGAATGTTCTGTATCATTAGTTAGTTTCTCTTCTTCACATACTCATAACCTAATAAATTTCTACAAAGGATTCCACAGACTAATGTATCTTCAGCATACCTGATTACTTTCCTCAAGTGAGGCATAAAAATTGTTTTCTGCTTATAACTTTCACTGTCTTTGGCTGCCGTAATATCCAAGGAAAAAAAAAGAAGATAATGATATTACATTAACTACCATTATATAATCATTTAGTCTTGACTTTAAAATCTTCTAACAGAAAAAAATCAGTTAATATTGAAATCAATATATCAGTTATTTGACCTGACTGTATGAGAGACTGCTGGGTTTTTCTAATAGGAACCTAATCACAAATTATATTTAAACGTATTTCAATAATATTTAGAATTTATAAAGACTCTGGAAATTTCTATTTATCCATCTATTTCATATAGGATATACATCTTTAAGCATGGGTGTATGAATACAGAGACTAGTAATGTAATTTTTTATTACATTATTTGCCAGTAAATTTATTAACTTTGGGGGAAAATAAAGTGTTCACTTTGGGCTATAATTCCTGTGATCTCTTATGAATTGAAAAATAAATTCTATCTTGATTACCCCAATTTCCATGTACAGTTGTTTTGACAAATACTTACCTCATATTACATGAAGCAATTTCATTTACATGCTGTTTAAGGCACAGTTGGCTCTTGAAGATGAGCACAAACAAGGAAACTATATATTTGAGCACATTGTTTGGAATGAAGTTATGGTTCAATTTTTAGATAAAACAAAGCTTCACTAATTTGCTTAGCAGTTTGCAAGATCCTGTGAGTTAAGAATGTGGCCCAAATACATTATGTTTTAGGAATTAATCAAATGGTGTGTATGATCTTGTGTAATCATATAGTCACTTTTTTCAATATCTTTGTTTCATGATTGCCCTCAGAATATTTTTTCCTCCTCTACTTTACAGTATTAATTTCTAGTAGAAAAACATTTTGAGAGGAATATTAAAAAGCAGTATCTTTAGAGGAATATTAAAAAACAATAAACTCAGATTTCTGTCTCTAGAGGACTTTATTATATGCTCTCAAGTGACAAGTGACAGGACAAGAGGAAATGGCCCTAAGATAAACCAAGGTAAATTTAGAGGAAAAACTTCTTCACTGAAAGAGTTTTCAGGTATTGGAATAGGCTGCCCAGAGAGGTGGTTGAGTCACCAAACCTGGAGGTATTTAAAACATGTGTGGATGAGGTGATTAAGGCGTTTAGTGGTGGACTTAGCAGTGTTAGGTTAATGGTTGGACTTGATGATCTTAAAGATATTTCCAGCCTAAAAGATTCTATGATTCTATGATGATTCTATGATTGTCTTACAGCAGACTGGAAACTGTTGCATGTACTATGTTTAAGCATTCACTTACTTGGGAAATCAGTCCATCTGCTTTTATGAACAATTGCTTCCAGTTAAAAAAAAAAAAAAGTAGTAGAACAGATGTAGTTAAATGCACCAGTGAATCCTCCAAGGTGCACATTTCACTAATTTGAAATGCTTATTCAGTCTAAAATAATTTCACAGAATTTCAAGGCCAAGCTCTAATTTTCAGCATGTCTGAATTCCTTGCTAAGTTCCTTTCTCACCTCTTCACTGGACCACACTACGAAACAAGAAAATAGTTTACAACAAAACCACCATTTTTCATAAAACAAAATCACTATGCCTTGTGTAGTTTTTAAAATTGATTACATAGTGTACCTATTGTATATGAACTGCTTGTTCAGTGGGCTTACGGGTGAAGAATTTTTCACTGGTTATCACCTTAACCACACAAATGTCTACTTTTTAAAGATGGTTTCCTTGCAATGAAAAGAGGTTGGTTTTTTTTTTTTTCCCTCTCTCTTTTTCCATATTTAACTTCTATTTATGTTTTACATGGTTTACTTTACTTTTAATAAGTATTGAGACTGAGTCTCACATTTTCGGTATCCACTGTCAAAAACTGTCTTTTACTTTTGCAGAGTTGAATATATTGTAAAATTAGAATCATTAAGATTGGATAACTTGTAATTATAATGATTTTCAGTGTCAGAACTGCCTAATAATGGAAGAGTAGATACTTGCTTGATTTCTTTTTCCCCATTAATCTGCATCATTATAATTACCTAAATTTTCTGTAAATTTAATGTAAATCAAAGATTGCATAACTTTCTATAGCAGTTAATACATTTTTAAGCTGAAGAATTTCTATAGTGTTTGACATAATGAAGTCAAATTATCTCTGCAGCCAGATGACAGCTTGCATTGTAAATAATGTTGATTAAAAAGTAAAAAGCAAATCTGCATCAGCTGATACACTTTTTATATTTTAAATCAAGTTAGTTACAGGGAAAGAAAAGCTGGACCTAGGGCACAGAATTTTACTCGGAGATACTAGATTCTAAGAATATATTGGTTAAAGTTCAAATAGCATAATAATGCAAAATTAAGGCTTATACAGATAGGAAAAATCTTTCAACCACACTGAATTTTAATATTATATAAAGCTTGAGAATAAGAGGTTTATATGAAACATTTAAGGCTCAATTTTTCTCCTGATCAATTTGATTAAACGTCTTGCACATCTCATTTGCCAAATAACCTTAAACACTGAGGAGTCCTAATTCTTTCAGAATGATGGATCTTTCCTTTTTATTCCCTGTCATACTAAATAAATATTCTCTAAATTTCCTTTTCTGCATGTACGTATACATACCAATGCAGCATTTCTCGTTTTGGTTGGTTGGTTTTATACAAAATGGACCTTACATCATTTCCCAAAATAGTTATTTGATAAATTCACTTGATTTTTATAATACTTTTCTCAGGAAAAGAATATTCAAATTTGGACTGCTTTTTATTGCCTAGAAGTGAAAACAACTTTTTGTCAGAGGAAAATCTTACATGTGATTTGTTGTATTTGTGTTTGTGCTTATTAACTCTTATTCCGTTGCTGGACACCACTGAGAAGAGTCTGCCTCCATCTTCAGCAGGTATTTTTATACATTAATAAGATCCCCTGAGTCTGTCTTTCTTCAGGCTGAGCAGTCTTCAGCTCTGTCAGTCTCTCTTCACATAAAGATGCTGAAGACCTTATTCATCTTCATGACCCTTCACTTCTCTCACCCAGTTATGACCATGTGTGGCAGGAAGGCCTTAAACTCAGAATGGCATGGGACAATGGAAAGCACTTACATAAATGCTTGCACTGCTTGCACAGCTGCATGGACCAACTCACACAAAGAAACCTGTGCTCAATCACATCTAACTATTAACTGTATTTTCAGATTTTTGAGACAAGTCCAGTTTTGCGTGTAAAGGACATATCTAGGTCAACCAGTTAACCCTGTGATTGAACAGAGAAGGTGTAATTCCATAGAAAAGGTTCCCCACTGCTAACTCGGGGTAGCTCCCATTGGCTGGACAGGGATATTGGCCAGAAAAAGAAGTCTTTATAGAATCATAGAATGGTTAGGGTTGGAAGGGCCCTTAAAGCCCATCTAGTTCCACCCCCCCTGCCATGGGCGGGGACACCTTCCACTAGACCAGGTTGCTCAAAGCCACATCCAGCCTGGCCTTGAAGACAGCCAGGGATGGGGCATCCACATCATCTCTGGGCAACCTGTTCCAGTGCCTCACCACCCTCTCCATGAAGAATTTCTTCCTGATATCTAATCTAAACCTCCCTGATTTCAATTTATACCCATTACCCCTTGTCCTATCACTACAGGCTCTTGTAAAAAGTCCTCTCCCAGCACCCTTGTAGGCCCCCTTCAGATACTGGACTTTATGTCATGATGTAGCATACGAGATGTCAACAATTTCCACTACTGTTGCTCATAGTTGGCAAGATTGTTAATGGTGCCGTACCTTGCCTACACAGCAAGTAAGCTTTCCTCCTTCCCCTTTCCCTCATGTTTAGATTGCTTGTATTCCACTCAGGCTTAAATATATTGATTGTCAACTTAAAATATTACTATTATAAAGTTGGTTACGCTTAGCCCTTAGTCCATTGACATTTTATTTTCCAATATCCAAATAACACTTGTGATGTGATACTATGTCTGTCTTCTACCAACAAGCCCACAAAAGACCCAGTATTCAAGGTTTGGTCTCAGTAGAGATGAAAGGGAGAGAAAGATGATCTTCCTCAACCTGCTGGCAAAGCTTTTCCCAATGAAGCCCTGGAAGCTGTTGACCTTCATTGCCACAGGGGTGCAATATTGGCCCACAGGCAACTTGCTGTGCAGCATGACCCTCAGGTCTTTCTCTGCAAAGCTCCTTTCCATCTCATTTGAACTGAATATTTACTGGTGTATGGGGTTATTCCTCCCCAGTGAAAGAATTGCACATTTTCCTTTGTTAAACTTCATAAGATTCCCCTCATCTGATGCTTGATACTAATACTTGATGAAAATGGTCACCTGACAAATAGGGATGAAGAAAAGGCAGAGGCATTGGATGTTTTGGGTGGGGTTGGTTGGTGGTTCTTTTTGTTTGTTTGGGTTTTTTTTCCAAATTTTTTAATATTAAGGATAGATCTTAGGCTGTCCAATTCTTTGAGTTGGAGAAACATGACTGTGAGAGCAGTGACTTTCCATTTATGAACTCTGAAATTGTAAGGGACCAGTTGTATCAGCTGAATGTTCATAAATCCATGGGATTAATCCTAGAGTACTCAAGGAGCTAGGGGATGTTACTTAGTTATCTACCAAAGTTTTGGGGAGTCTGGGAAGGTCCCCGCTGCTTGGAAACTAGCCAGATAGTCCTCCAGATCCTTCTTGTCCTTCTTGAACGTAAGGGCAATATTTGCTTTCTTCCAGTTCTCAGAAGCCTTCCTCTATTGTCATGACTTTTGAAACATAATCAAGAGTGACTTTGCAATGACATCAGCCACTTTCCTCTACACTTGTGGGTACATCCCATCAAGTTCTTTGGCTTTTTTACATCAATTGAATAAAAAAGAAAATTTTTTTTGTTTTCCTAACATGACTCTTCTGCCAAAGGAAAGTCCTCTTCCCTCCAGAATTCCCCATAGGTTTCAGTCATCTG
>NW_010268842.1:6683-48139 GCF_000690775.1 Eurypyga helias
TGAAGAAAAGACAACACTGGGTAACTTGGTCTTCTTTATATATATCGTCACACCAGTTGCTCTGCCTTCTTCAGCAGGTCTGTGTTTTCCCTTGTTTTCTCTTTGCTACAGAGTTACCTGCAGAAGCTCTTTTTTTGCCCTTCACATAATTGCTCAGATTCAGCTCCAGATGGGTCTTGGCTTTCACAATCACATCTCTGCAAGCTCAGACAGTGTCTTTATAGTCCTCCCAGGTCACCTGACCCTTCTTCAACTTCTTGTATGCCTCCTTTTTATGCCTGAGTTTGGGCAAGACCTCACTGTTCATCCACACAGGCTTCCTAACCCCTTTGCTCTGGCCACAGCAGCCCCAAACCTTCATATTCCACATAATTTTAACTTTGTTTTCAAGAAGAGCTGACACAGTTTGTTAGAAATTGCTAAGACTTGTTAGTAGTCAGTGTCTTCTACAGCTATGATTTTAGGGCAGTGGGCATCCTGAAACTCATTGAAAAGAATCCAGGTTAGACATAAATGATTCTGTAGATCTAGATGAGATAAAAACCAAGAGCGCTACAGGAGTTGGGTAATGTTGCTATGATGATGTGATTGCCTTTGAAACATCATGGTGTTTGGAGCAAGTTTCCTAATTAAAGAAAAATGCTATACACAACTTCAAAAAGGTAAGGAGGATTTGTGGAACTACAGGTTGGTGGCTAGCCCACGGCTCAGTCTCTGGGAAGTTGGTAGAGCATGGAAACCATCTGTGAGCACATGAGGGGCAAGATGATGATCACAAACAACCAGCATAGATTCAGAAATACTAACCTGCCCCATCAGGTAACTACATGTAGTGGTCAATTCATCATGACTCAGCACTTTCCATCTTAGGAAAGGGTGGGACATGTGTAACCTATGTAATATCTGACTGTATTTGAGCAACAATGCAGACTTCCTTCTTTTGCCCCATTCACTGAGGAATAAACATGTCTTGACATGCCTAAACTCACTTCTAATGAATGATATAAAGGGTGGGTTTCTTTCTTTTTTTTTTTTCTTTTTGTCTGTGGGGTTTTTTTTGTTTCTTTTTTTTTTTGATGCTTGCTTACAGAGTCTTCAAAGTTCTGCAAAGAGACATTAGATTTATATTCCTTTAATTCACTGAAACTGAAAAAAAGGTCATCAGTTTTCAAAATGTTATTTCAATCAGATAATTATAATGGCATAGAAATAAATGTGGTGCCTGTAGGCTTCAGAGGTGATACCAGCCACCTTGAAAAATTTCTGTGATTAGTCTTAATGCAATCCATTTTGGGGAAAAGAAATTGAGCAATTACAGGTAAGTGCTACTTATTGTATACTCCTTTTGGCACAAATCATAGGACATACAAAAGAAGAAAAGGGAAGAAAAGTAAAGGCAAGAAAAGTAGAAGCCTTTGGCTTCTTGTCAGGCTTCAAAATGTATGTCTCTTCTAATGAAAGGGATTTAACCTGCAAAGCTGCTTTGCCTTCAGAAATTGTGCAACTTTTAATGTTATAAGTAATGCCTCAGTTAGAACACTCATTACATATTGTATCTGTAGAAAATACTAGATGATCCTAACAATTACAGAGAGGTTATTATAGTAGTAGAAATCTGTATTCTCAGTAGATATTATAATATCTTAATTTTACCATTACATCGTACTTGTACATAGCAACTGTTTTTGTAAATTAAAAAAATAAGAAATCATATTGCATGTATTTTTAGTATGTCTTTCTGACTCTGTGAGGTAACTGGTATATTTTTTGAAGTGATATATAACTTTATTTTTAAAAGGAGTTGGGTAATATGCAAATACTTAACCCTTCTTTCAGCAGCTTTTCTCTTCTCCATGCTGACTAATCTACCCTGCATTTCATTTTATCTTCTATTATTTCCCAAATGAACTGACCTTATCGCTCATCTTTAACCTTTTTTTTCACTGTTTGCTTTATGAACCAATGAATTTGGTTGTTCATAATATTATTTTTAAAGTCAATCTACCACTTAAAGAAAACTCTGGGGTTTTGTTTATTTGTTAAAAAAAAAAAGGAAATAAAAAAGTAACAATCTGTTTTTTGTTGATTTGTTTAGAAAATCCCTGAACCATCAAGCAAACAAAAACTATTGTCTCATCTTGAGGCACTTACTTTGAAATTTATTAAAAATTATAGTTAACTTACACTCTGCATATTTCCTTTTTGAGTATCAGACCTTTTGGAAAAAATCCTAATTTCTAAAAACTGTGAAATGTAACAGGAAAATTCATAGAAAACAATTAGTTGTGACCCAAAGGCTGGTGTGTATGTGTTAGGTTTTTGGTCCCCTCCTCCACTTTTATCTAGCAGAAGTACAAAAAATACTTTATTGTTAGGCATACCAGCAATGCTTATATTCAGCAAAATGTTTAAGTGGTGTCTCCTATCACATTTGGTGGTCTTTTAGGAACTCATATTTACTATGTTTTCCTTTTAATAATTTGTGTTGTTACTTGTGTTAATGATAAAAATTATTCAAGTAACTGAAGATACTTGTGGCGTTTCCAGACACAAAGAATAGTTTCTGTAGGTTCTCTTCCTGGGAGAAGTTCTATATATTAGCTCTTTCAGAAATACAATGCAGTAGTAAATGACAGACATATAATATTACACTTTTTTCACTTGATGTAAGATGCTAATAAATGTTCATGTATTTACCAAGCTACCATCTCAAAATGAAATTACAAACATCACAGGTGTTTTATTGGTATAGATAATCAGATCATCCTGATTCAAAATATCAGAAAGATGTAGCTATAATGTAACTGAAATTATATCACTATGACTCATTCCTTATTAGTGTAGTATTTTTAGAAGTAGAGTACTTAAATGAAGATGGCTCCTAGGCACTAATTATTATGATCTTTATTATTATTAATTTTAACCTTGTATAAGTTTGAAAGTTAGGCAGTACCTTCAAGGTCTGATTTACTATTGAAGTTACTGTGGATTGCCACACTCTGAAAAAGAACAAGAATTTGTGTATTTTCACAAACCCCTACAGTGTGGTACTTGTATCACACTTACAAATTATGTGATGTGGACAAGAATACAGCTTTCCTTCATTCTTTAAATTGTTATGTCTTACAGACTAAGCATTCTTAAGTGTAAGGAAAGGATTTTTGATAGGATATGAAAATTCCTGGTGAAAAATCTTTAATTAATAGTGGGTTATATTAGTCCATGTAAAAGATACAGGAAATTGCTAGGACTACTCAAAAAAAAAAAAAAAAAAAAGCAATATTTCTTGTGAATGCTTGCAACAACCTGAACCTATATTTCATAGCAGATTATACTGAGGTTTTTCTTCTGAAAAAGTTAAATTTCATGTGTACTCCTTAAAAGAAATATTGCATCTGCAATCACTAGATCTGAAGCTGGAATCTGAAGCTGAATACCTTCACAAATAGACACACACAGAATAGCCACTTTCAAGATCTTATGTGACATCTCCATTGATTTCAGCCCAGTGATTGCTGGATTTATTCACTGACCTATCCCATTGTTCATACTGTGATGAATACTCACAGATATGGTGACTTCATCTGAATGGCTAGAATGGTGGTAGTTGATTGCATTTATAGTATTACTTTGCTACTAATCTTTTGATTTTATTTTTCACTTAATTTTTTTGAGATTTGCTCAATACTCATATTAACTACTATTATTTACTCAAAGATGCATCATACTGTAGCCTCCAAATAAATTGTATATACTCAGCAGCCTCCATATTACCTAAAATCTCTGATTAGCATCTGCCTAGGTAAAGGTGCACACATATTTCCAAACCATTGCATATTTACAGTGTAATATTCCTTTTGCAATTATATTAATCAATTTTTTTTTTTTTTTTTACTGTATTAATTGCAACAATTAAGCACTGACAACTGGGTAGTTTTTTAAGTATTGCATCATCTTTAATATGTTCAGTCTTGGAAAAATTGTAATTTTTGATGTACTACATTCCTGGAAGATAATCCTAGAAAACAGTTTGCTGCTGCTTATGAGGTCTGATACTTGCTTTCTAAGTTTTTTGCAATTTCTTGTGTTAGATCACCTTCCTGTTTTGTCTTCCTAATCTTACTTAGTGTAAGCAACAGATTTGATCTACATCTGCTTTAGCTAAAAATAATTCATTGATTCAGGTATGTATATTAATAAATATAAATTTTACAGATGAGATGAATATTTCGCACATCTGAAATATGTGCGTCAAAGAAAGGTTTCAAGTAATTTGGGTTTTTTACCCATCTATATGTTTTCATATCTATAGATAAATAGATATATAGATACGTAGAGGTCCTTTTGAGTAAGCATTTTTATTGTGGCAAAGTGGTACATATCCTGTTTGGATGGAAATATATATGCTACTCTGAAAAAATGCCTCAACGACACATGTTTCTTCAATTTCTGATTCACAAAACTCACTTACTGATTTGATTTATTTCTGACTTCAGACAAGGATGCACACAAATTTTAGCTCAATGTGTGGGATACTTTCTGATTAATCTCTCTTTCGTCCATTTGTCCAAATTGACCTGACTTTGCAGGCAGCAAGGTAACAATTCTGTATAATACTTTTGAAGGACATTGGATGAGAATATTGTGAAACTCAATGTAATGACAGTATAAAAGGCACCCCAAGTCCCTATTTATTTCAGTGTTTTTTGGCTTATTTAAAAAGACAAAAAATGTGTTATTTCACATTCCTGAAGGATTTATGAAATGTTTGTATTAGAACCCAAAATGTGATATAATAAGGCACTTAAATCTATGGTTTTGGACTGACTACTTTGCCTTAATCTGACACATTCAAAAATGACAATATCTACACACAGAGATTTTGACAGTCAAGCTATAAAAAGTTTGGTTAACTGATATCATCAAACCATAGAATTCTTTAGACTGGGAAAAATCTTTAAGATCATCAGGTCAAGCCTTAACAACACAACCACTAAACTATGTCCAACACCTTGTCCACACTCAAATACCCCTGGGGATAGTGACAAACTCACGCCCTTGGACAACTTGTTCCATTGCCTGAAAACTCTTTCGGTAAAGAAACTTTTCCTAATATCCAATCTAAACTTCTCCTGGTGTAACTTGAAGCCATTTCCTATCACAGCTTTAGGAAAAAAAATGTTGATCTCGAACACTAATAAGCAAATTCTGATAGAGTGACAGGAATGGTTCAGTCCGGGTTGATATAGCAGAAATATGTGAATTTCTAAAGGTCATCCAAGCTGTTAAAAATAATGTGGTTTTCGTGTAACCTACCAGTCATCCCACTTAAGATCCCACTTTCCAAATTAGTGCTACTTATATCTTTTAGCATTTTTAGAAAATCTTCCTATAAATACTTTCAGCATTTCTGAGACATTTATACACTGGTATTAGGTGTTATAATATAATATATAAAATAATTATAAAGTATCAGTTCTAGGAGTTTTCCTTCTAATAGGTAACATTACATTGCTGTACAAGAAAACTTTAATCAGGTAGATATCATGACTAAAGGATATAAAAGTTTGAACTATAATATTTCTAATCAATGTATGTATTTGTTTAATATCCTTATATGGGAAGATGAACTCATAAATTATTAGGTTATAAATTTGTAAAGTTATAAATTATGAAGAGTGGGATTGCATATATGAGATATTTTACCTAAATCTGAGTCTTAAAATCTATATATATATATTCTCTTTGCCTGCATAAGAAGGTCTACTGAGTTCAGTGGTGTTACATATGCATAAATCCATTCCACTTAGTATCTGTGAATAAATTTGGTGAGTATTGGTACATTTCTTCACATTCCTGATTTAATCCTTAAAGTAAAAAGAAAATATTTGATTTAAATAACAAAAAACACTTTTTCAAATGCTGAAAAATACTGAAAAATATTAACAATAATGTCTCACATAAAGTCATTCTCAAAAATAAAGTATTTAAAGAAATTGTAAAACAAAATTATTTTATTTTAAAAACTGTAAAAGTTTTTATTATTGGGAATTTTTCCTCTGTCTAACTACAAATAAGTTTCTTTTCAGTCCATATTTGGATGTCTGTACTCATTTATCAATTTTATAAGAATAAGCTATAAGAGTAACTACCTGCATTCTACTATGTTATGTAAGTATTATAAAACACATTAATTGTAATGTTAACTGATTTCTTGTGATAGTGTTTCATTACTGGCTTGGAAAGGGATGAATGTAATCTTTTAACATTAGTAGAGACGCATGCAGTGCAAATGTGCAGACATGTATGTATCAGGATACATCTACATATCTCAGAAATTACAGAGTGTGATGTGTGTTTATGTTCAGAACCCTTGCCAGTCAGGGCAATTTTAATTTCTAAAAAGTTGGGACTAAGGTAATACTAACTGTATCTTGAGTAATGCACTTATATTTTATAAGTGTCATCATTTTTTGCTTCAGCCACGCATGGAACTGAAATGCCAAAGGTTGGAATTTATCAAGTGCTCATAATAAAATAATCAGATATAATGTTATTCTATCAAGATCTACACACAGCAGTGTTAATGCCTTGCTCTGTAAACTGGGTAAAGGAGGACAGAAAATTTCCTCAGAACTGAATTAGTGACTATAGCACCTTCCATAAGACCACTTCTCTTGATTTATGCATGGCTATTGAACTATGACTTTCCTACACCAGAAGTATCAAATTACTTTAACTTTAGTGGAAATGTGTTTGTTGAACGACAATATTAATCCTTCTCAGTTCATAACATTATTTTGACATAATAAAAAACTTTTGATACTATATAGATGTCAAAATTTGAGCTAATCAACCAAAGCAGATTTTCTAAGAGACAGGAAACTTCAGAGGAAATAGTTGTTCATATCCAATATGTTACATTATTCATACTAAATACTTTCTGGAAATACCTGTTAGGGATATTCTAATCACTAAACATAAGCGTCTAGTGCTTTTTAAGATGTCTTAGGATTTTTTGAAACGCATATGCAGGACCCACAGGTGGAAACGTGATTTATTGAAGCATGACCACGTGAAACATGAAATATGAGGAGACTCATACTTTCTGAAATAACAATTTGAAGTCAATAAGGATACTTCAGGGTGCATAAAATGACACTAGTGACTTCTGTTTTGGTGCATGAGTTACTTTTGTCCAAGCTAGAATCATCTCCCTATACAAAGGGATATGATTCCTTGAGTTTTTATCCATCCTCTTGAGCTTCACTCCAGAAGTACCTAAGCCTCCCATAAGTTCTGTGGCATAACTAGTCATTTCATATTGATGCCTCAGATATTCTACTGCACCACAGAAGTCCCTGGATATGTTTGCTATGTACAACTGAGTTGATCCTTAAGTAACCAGATAAAACTTAGTTGACTATTTATATGTGACTACAATAGAGAAGTTGAATAGCAGGTGAATCAAGGATATTGATGGTTTACAAGTATAAAAAATACTTTCCTAAATAGAAAATTTTATTCAAGTGGTTACAGTAAGGTGTACATTGGGTGTCCTGGCTGTGTCCCTGCCCAGCTTCTTGTAGAGAAGAAACTGGGAACACATGTACAGTATCAGAAACTGGAAAAGTCCTTGACTCTGTATAAACATTCCTTAGCAACAACCCAAAACGTCGGTGTTATCTATAGTCTCAGCACAAATCCAAAACACAGCCTCATACTAGCTACTGTGAAGAAAATGAACTCTGACCCAATTTAAACCATCATACATTTATATGGCATTCTTCTTTTGTTGATAAACTATTTGTAATATTTTTACATATACGTACATACTTTTTTCATAATATATATGTGTATTAAGCTCAGACATTTTGTTCCAGATTCATCATATATAAGCAACTTTGGGCCCATAGCTGAAGATCTGTGTGTGTTTACACCGTCCATTTATTTAACTCCCTATTTCGTTTGAGATACCTGATTATTTTCACTGCACAAATGTCAATTAACTTCTGATTGGAAATTTGCCAGCTGGCTCGTGCCACTGACAGCTGGGGGCAGAATTGGAAAGATTATTTTCTTCAGCATCTAGTTTCATATTTAAATGCACTGGAACAAGTTTTACTCTCATTATCTAGGATATATCCCAAAATTATCCCAGCAGGCCTCCAAAACACTATGTGCTATTCCTTTGTTGTAGTGACTGGCAGTGTTTTTATGAAAAGATCTTGTTGGCAGCCTCCAACATTGTCCTCATTTTATTTCAGATACTTTTTATCTAAAGTAAACAATAATAATAATAAGGACTCTATCATTAAACACAAAATATAATACCTGAACTGAATTGTATGTAACATAGCTGCATCGAGCACTCTCCAGGTGATTTTATCCAGCTGGAAAAGACATAAGAGAGTCTATTCCAATTGTCCTGGAACTGGCCTCCTGTTTAGTTCCCAAAGCAGATTAACCACCTTTGGAGACACAGAATTAGGCATGTCAACATATTAGAGAGGCATCTAAGCTCCAACTGCAGTCAATAGAGACCAAATAAGTATTATCACTGCAGCTTAGAAAACTGTTCAGCTCACCCTAATATATACAGATCTGATCAGCTCCCCAGACTCCAGAGACCACTAATGGGAGCTTAGAGGCCTCTTTCACATGTGGTCCTTTAAAGCTGAATATATAGCATTTGGAATTTTGTACTAATGTTTTCCTCTCAGACTACTTCTGTACTAATAAATTCAAGAGGACCAGGATATGAACTCAGGCATTTTTCTGCAGTCATCCATGCATTTTCACTGTCCACATGGTTGCCAGCTTCTTTCTCTCCTGTGACAGACTTCCACTGTCCAGTGCCTGAGCACTGGTCACAGAAAGCATGGACAAAGGGCAGATAACAATAGAAAGTATAAAGAAAAATTAATCCTGTTTGGGGAGAAGAAAATTCAAAGGTATGAATAGCACAAGCTATGCAATATAATTTGTTGCCAACACTGGAAAACAGGCCATGAGCAATTTTAATTAATTTACTATTATAGCTGAAATTCCTGAGTGCATCTTTACCATCTTGAATTCGACACCTGATCATCTATGCAATTCATCTGTGAGCTTACCCACTTTTGAGGCTATACTCTTTATAAAGACAAAGCTGTTAAATGCTTTAAGCAAAGCCTGCCCTAAATCAGGGTCCTGGTTCTTGGTGGTAGAATCCCTGTATATTTACTAGAAAAAGACAGATATTTTGAGTGGAAGGCTTTTACTTTACCATCAACAGAAGGGGGAGCTTAGGGCAAATTCCCATGCAACTTATTATTGCATGGGAATCCTAAATTAACAATCCTAATTAAATGTTAAAAATTCAGTGGAATAAATAGGAATCACAATTCCTTCACTAAGAAACTATCAATGTCCGGACACAGATATTAAGATATTCATGTGATCTCTTCTTTATCTTATTAATTGTATATGGTATTACAAGGAAATCTTAAAGAATAAACTCTTTTCCTGAATTTCCCCATACTTCTGTGAACATAGTTTTAAACTTCTTGAAGTCTGTTGCTAGGGAGGCAACATGTATCCGTGTTTTAACGACCCTACAATTCAGGAGATAATGAAAAATTGTTTCATTTACAACTTAGATACACTGAACACAAAATATTTTCTAAGTGTCAGTACACTTTCCGTTCTGACAGAGAATAGAATATAGTAGTCAATTTTCTGTATTTTTCAGGACTTGTGTCTCCATAACAAATAATTTTGTATGTATGTGAGGCACAGAATCTAATTTATTTTAGGAAAGCTAGTTTGGTTTTTTGTTATTTAAGTGAGACAACTATTGTATGCATAATTAATTTCAGTAGTGCAAGATCTAATAATAAATAAGCCCATAAAATGCAATTGTTTCATTAAAACTCATGCTTCTGTTAAAACTTGACACTCATTAAGTTTATCCATCAGAGCCCTGCCTTGTACTTAAGCAGAATATTTCCACATATTGTGACCATTAAAATATGTATTTAAGTAAGTATACTGACACTGACATTAGAAAAGTCCTAAGGTTTGAAATTTTTATTTTATTTTATTGAAAGAGAGTATTTTAAACTTAAAAATTTAAACAATTGAACTATTTTGTAATTAGTTATAAGTTTTCATTATAAAAACATATTTTATGAACTATAAATAATCAGATGTTTCTAGAAACATAGTTATCTTCAATCAGGCAAATTGCACTGTTACTTTTTGTGCATTATTAATGTCATATAGTTTTGTGAATGCTTTAAATAATTAGACTGATCACTTAATTTAAGTTTCTATTTAGTATAATCTCTGAAGTGTATACTGTATTACACTGTAATAACACGCTGATATTTCTCATTACAGGAAGAGAGGATCATTGATACTGTTTAACTTCAGCTTGTAATATTAGTATATCCTGAACAGCCTTTCAGATGAACCTCTTACTCTCCAATGACTTATGAACAGGAGAAAAATTAAGATATTGCATTAGGTGTTTGGATTTATCACATATTTTAAGAACAAGACAGGTAGAGTAATTTTGCCTCTGTGTAAAACTTTGGTTTGCCCACACCTTCTGATTTCACATTTCCAGAAGAAAACAAAGGAGCTAGGAAAAATGCAAAAACAGTTAAAATAATCACTGGGATGAAATAGTTCTTATACATGAACACACCAGAAACACTGTTCCTTGCAGAAATCTGATAAGGATTATGATAAAACAAAGGTGATGGATAGGGAATGAAGAACAACTTTTTATAAAAATAAAAATTTTCTAGGATCATCTCATTATGTATTGAGTTTTGTGGTGGAGGTGTGGTGTGGTTTTTTTGTTTGTTGGTTTGGTTTGGTTTTGTTTGGTTTTTTCCCCCTCTAAATTTTTTGTACTACTTTTCATACCTTAATATCCAAGCAGGAGACTCACTTGTTTACACCTAAACCAGTAATACAAGTGTCTTCATTTAGTTAAGGAAGAGAAATAAATGTACTTTAATTTGAGTCAGAAATTTATTTCATTTTGGAAGTTTTCTGATAAAGCTCAAATTAATTACATCCAAAAGTTGCCTATTTATCAATGAAGACAGTTTAGTATAATAACCACAAATATAAACATGTATTATGTAAAAACCATAAATCAAGTAAGATGACTTGTCATACCATCTTTCACACAAAATTTACATCCAATAGTCCACAAATGATTTAATCATCATACCTGTTGCAGCTTCATTTGTTTTAAAGTCGTAAGACATTGATCTGCATCTCATCACTCAGAAGTAATACAAAGTCTGTGAAAAAATGGGACACAGTATGGACAGAAGCGAGTAATGACTATCATGTAGAACTAAAAGTCTGATAAAGTTAGGATCTCTAGGAAAGCCTTGCAAGGTTATCTGTATTTTAATCAACATCCCACAATAATTTCTTCACAGTCAATAATCCAGCAGAAAGACAGATCAATATTTCACATCATTTATATCAGATACTGGGAGTGTTACTCTGTTTAAATGGTAAGCAAAACACACAAGTACTGTCACTCTGGTAGTTAGGAATGGAAATTTGAGAAAGATCTGACACAGACCTGTTAATAAGATCATGCTCATATTTTCCTGAAAAGTACATAATTTACAGTCTTATTTCTTCTTTCCTTAAAAGGAAGTCCTAGGTACAGGCCCTCCGAGTCTTAACAGAACTATTTAAAGAGCTATTTTGACAACCTGGAATTTGGAGAATTTCCATCAAATTGCCCTTGCCGTATTGGAGGGCAAACCTCCTCTCATCCTTTAGTTTTCTACTGTCTTGTCTCTTATTATTTTCAGTAGGAAACTACACTGACCTTCTCTGTACCCAAATTTCTACCTCATACAAATAGTTTTAGCCCAGAAAAAAAAAAAAAAAATTATTTAGCTGGACATAGTAACTAGAACTCTTGGGCTAAGTGAAAGAGAGACAAAGACCAATGCTTGACTCCAAGAAAAAGCAAACCAGACTGGCTCATAATCATACTATTTACAGCTATCCTCTCGTATAATAAATTTATCCTAGGGATATTTGGAGCAGTGCAGAACAGAGGCGGCGAGGGAGCTAACTGTGTAAGGCTCCAGTGCTTGAACTGGGTCTTCACTCACTTGTATTAATATATTTAGCACAGGGACTGCTCTGTGACAGGACACAGACACTCCTTATATCATCGCTTCTACCTACCTGGGGAAGGTCTGCAGCGCACTCCACATACATTACTGTCTTCAGAGCACTCAGCTATTACTTTAGATAACCCTCTCAAAGAATAGATGTGATTAAAGAACAATTTATCATATCCTATGTAAAATATCTTAAATCAAATTAATCTGTAAGGGTGTGTAAAAGAGTGTCTGCTCCTCTAACAGTACCTGGTAAAAGGAGCCATAAACCAAAACATACAGAGACAGAACTGACCAAGAAATTATAAAGAAATCATAATCAGAACAAACCTGGTCAATGGCATGAATAATATGTCGAGTCTGAAAAAGAGGTATTTTGTTTCTCAGTAGGGAGGATAAAGAAGGGCATGGAGAAACCAGATGGTCATAAAACCGGTCCAATTCACATTGAGAAAGACAATAACCATAAACAAACCTGGTCAGCCACACTAGTTGATGGGCTACCAAGAAATTCGAGGCAAACCAGGACTTTGCAACTGGTAAGGATGCAAACCACGGGGACCTACATGTTAGAGGGTGTTGGTGGGAGGGTGCAAACTGATGAGACAATGTGCAGGGGCAGAGGGAGCAGAGAGGAACAAAGGATGAATAGACAGAAAAGGGTATAAACCAGGGCTGATGTCATGTTAATCAGAGCTGGGCAATACATTTCTCTGGCTGAGTCCTGCACCTGATCACCACAGTCTGTCCTGTCTTCTTACATTTTCTTATTATATCTTTTATTAACTCTGTGTCTACATAATCTAAGTCTCTACCCCATGTGTGTTTGAGGGACTCGGTGACAACTGCTGGAGGACTGGTGTGAGAGGACTGAGTGTCACCTCCTAGAGCCAGACTGGAGGTCTGGGCTCTCCTGGCCTGTGGTGTCAGCTACTGAAACCAGTGGGGTCTCAACATCAGCTACTGGAGACAGTGAAGGTCTTTAACCTCCAGCCACTGGGGCAGGAATAGAGTGTGTTCCCAAAATCAGATGCTGCAGGGACTGGGGTGATGAGGTGAGTGCAGGGCTCAGCAAGAGCAGCTGAAGCATGACTTCAGGTCCTCTGTGCCTGGTGCCAGCTGATGGGAACAAGTGTCTCTGTCTCCTCAAACCAGGTGTGCATGGGAGGTGCATGTGTTTTCACTGGCAGACTCCAAGCTGGAGAAGCCAGGGAGCAGGGTCTCTGTGTTTGAGAAGTGGTATCAGGTGGGCAGAGGATCTCTGCTGGTATCTGGGGAAATCTGCAAATGTGAGGTGCCTGTGGGAAGCCTGTGTGAGTGATGCATGTTTGCAGTGAGCATCCAGTTGGACTAACTGGTTAGCTGGGGACCCGTAGGGTGGGAAAGAATGGCCAGGATCCTGGCAGGAGTACCAGGCAGGCAGAGGGACCTTGATGATGAGGGAATGCATTAATATATGTGTTCTTGTGAATCTGGAGAGTGTGGAGTGTGGTTCAATAGGGTTCAGCAAAGCCACGTGCCAGGTCTTGCACTTGGGCCCCAATGACCCCACGCAATGCTACAGGCTTGAGGAAGAGTGGCTGGAAAACTGCCCTGTGGAAAATGATCTGGTGTTGGTTGACAGCCAGCTGAATACGAGCCAGCAGTGTGCCAAGATGGCCAAGAAGGCCAATGGCATCCTGGCCTGCATCAGGAAAAGAGTGACCAGCAGGACTAGGGAAGTGACTGTTCCCCTGTACTCAGCACTGGTGAGGCCACACCTCGAATCCTGTGTTTAGTTTTGGGCCCTCAGTACAAGAAGGACATTGAGGCACTGGAGCATGTCCAGAGAAGGGCAACAAACCTGATGAAGGGTTTAGAGCACAAGTCCTGTGGGGAGCAGCTGAGGGAACTAGGGTTCTTTAGCCTGGAGAAGAGGAGGCTGAGGGGAGACTTTACCACTCTCTATAATTACCTGAAAGGGTGTTGCAGGGGTGGGTGTTGGTCTCTTCTCCCAAGTGACAAGTGATAGGACAAGAGGAAAAGACCTCAAGTTGCACCAGGGGAAGTTTAGATTGGATATTAGGAGAAATTTCTTCACTGAAAAGTTTGTTAACTCTTGCATGACTAATTTTCAAATTAATTAATCTGCCATAGATGGCCCCACAGAGAGGTCATTCTTTCTCCCACTATCAGTGTGTTTCTCAGGGTTATTCTGTATCTGTCAAGTGACAAGAGAAATAGGTAGAAGTATCTGGTAAGAGTAAGACTATGAAGTATAATAAAACTACATATTGAAGCCAGAGTTATCCCCAGCACACAGTACGGTTACCTTTTGCTCAAATCTTTCAGTGCACATAAGCACTGTCTAGTGCCTAGAAAAAGATGCTGACACATTTTGTGGTTTTGTTTGGCTATGACTACAGATAAAAAAACCTTTTATTTTTTACATTTTCCCTCATAGATAAAGCCATTTATAAAAGCAGCAAGATGGATTAGACAGACTTCCTGAGAAGGTAGTCACATCCAATAGAGTGATCTATTGATTAATTTAATTGCTTTTAAGAACCTGACTGGTTTTTTTGAGGAATACAATAACTGAATGATACGTAACTGAACATAACATACATGTTCCAGGGTTGTCCTGTCACAGAAGAGCACTTCTCTTTTTTTTTTTTGTAATCTGGTTTAAAATACAAGTTAACATTTTACAGACCTGGCCTTGTTATTCAGTCCAAGAAATATGAATACGTAGAAAATGTTCTTCAGTATGTCAGTGTTTGGCGTTTCTGATTCCCTTCTCTCTCTTTCCACTTTCTAACCCTCTCTGCTCCCTAGCTTAGGTCTTTCCTTAACTGTGCTGTCTAATCCATTTATCTACTTCCAGTATTTTCCCTGAAGTGCCCATTACGCCAATGCATCCCAACTGTTTAAACAGCTACTGTAATCTAAAATGATCCCAATGGAAACTAAACAAAACTAAGCATGCCATATGGATGAGATTTATATAACCAAATATATCTGTTTACATGGAAATGTGTAAATTTGGGGTGACCCAGACTCCCTTCAGTAATTCATCTCATGTTTACCCACATGTCAGATGAACCATGTTCTAAGTGACTAAGCAAACAGTGGAGATTTGAAGTATATGAGTAAAAAAAAAAATATCAGCAGAATTAAATAAAAGTTGTGAAGATAAAAAAATTAACCATACCAACTCTGATCAGTCACTGAAATAATTCTTAAATTTAAACTTCAATTAGATCTTGGCCATTTGAAGTTGATGAAAAGATTTCTTTATGAGGTTAGTGATTCCTCCATTGGAATCATATGAATGGAGAAGTGTAGTTAGACCTGTGTACAGTATCTGACTTTTTCACAGATAAATAAGCAAGAGTCAATGTCAAATAGGTCCCATATGCTTTTTCTGTTTGTACAGTTGAAATGTTGCTGAAAACGTACTCATCAACTGCAGTAGCTATAGTAGAAGTTCTGTATTTTAAAAGACACAAGAGTGACTGAAAGAAACATCTGGCTGAATACAGTGTTTATTTACTTAGTACTGTGGTTGTTCACTATTTATATATTTATTTATTTATTTGATGCCAGGATTAGAATATTGTCTAATAAAGAGTTCTAAGACATAAAAAGAAATACAATATTTTCCTTATTCATAATTTCTTTTCTTTACAAAACCAAACTAAACATATATCTTTCTTAGCAACAAATTTAGTTAATTAGTTGTCAAATTACCTGCTGTCTCTAGGTTTTCTTCTGTAAATTTATATAGGAGTTAACAATTAAAACTTAGCTATTAAATATTCTTGCTACTGTCAGTTAAGGACAAGGACAAGGACAAGGACAAGATTATCTCTAGCAGCTTCTAAGGAATTCTGTCAGACTGCCCCTGATTAAAGAGAGCCAAAGCCTTTGTTCTATCTGACCCCTGATTAGGGAGGGTCAAAGATAATTTTAACCTGCCGTAAGGGAGAAGCCTATATAAGAGGAAGCCCTCCCCTCCCTTTCATCACCTCTCAAGCTGGCAGGGTTTTTTTCACAGAATCACAGAATCAGTAAGGTTGGAAAAGACCTATTAGATCACCTAGTCCAGCAATCAACTCAATGCTACCATACCCACTAGACCATGTCCTCAAGAACCATGTCTACGTGCTCCTTGAACACCTCAAGGGATGGTGACTCCACCACTTCCCTGGGCAGCCTGTTCCAATGCCTGACCACTCTTTCAGAGAAGAAAATTTTCCTAATATCTATTCTGAACTTCTCCCAGTGCAACTTGAGTCCATTTTTGTAGCAGAATGTGAAAGAAAGGGTCCATAAACTTTCTCTCTCCAGCATATTTGTCTTTAGTCATAGTAGTCATCTGTTAAAGGTCACGATCCCTGGGTGCTGCTGGAGTAACTGTCCCTTTGTGATTACACCCTTGGATCAGAATCGAGTTTCAGAAGATGCAGCTCTGAAAGGCTTAGGCTGCAAGGCCTCTTGCTGAGGCTGGGACAGACCCTATTCTAGACTGGAGAAAGGTGTGTGATTCTTTAAGAGCTGTGTTGCCAAGCAAAACAGCTTTTGGAGGAAGTCAACAGACTGCACCATCAGATACACTAGGGACTGTCCAGATCTTCTCTGAGAACTTCAAGAACAAAAACCACCATCTATAGTGGAGCATTAGAAAGAGTCTGTGATTATGAAGTTTGAGAGCTGAAACTCCCATCATGATGAAGCTGGTGATTCCTCACACCAGAAGGAAGGGTCCTACCCCACCTGATGATTTGCAGTTACAGAATAACTTCACTGCCCTCCTAACTGATGAGGAACAGGGAAATCTGGCAAATGGAGTGTTTGTGGTGACTGAGTCTGAACCATTCATGGACCAGCAAAAGGAAGCAGTGATGGTAGTAGGAGACTTGCTGCTGTGAGAAATGGAGGTCCCCATCTGTCAACTTGTCTCCTCACTTAGATTCACTGCTTGCCAAGGGCTTGGATGTGAAATGTTATAGAAAGGCTATTAAGGCTAATCCAGCCTTCTTCACTGATACTCCCTGCTATTCTTCCATTTGGACACCAGTGATACCACTGGGGTGATCAAGGAAGAATCAAATGTGACTACCAGGTTCTAGGATCCTCATGGGAGATTTGAACCACCTTTATATCTGCTAGAAGAACAGCACAGCAGGGCACAAGCAATCAATTTCTGGAGAGCATTGACAACAACTGTTGTGGGCTCCTATATCACCTCTGTAAAGAAGATGTTGTGCTAGACTTCACACTGATGGACAAGGAAGAACTGCCCACTAGTATGAAAGCTGGGGGCAGCATAAGCTACAGTTATCATGAGACTGTGATTTTCAGAGTCCCAAGTGGAGAGAGCTGCTGACTGAACTCAGACATACAAAGAAAATATACAAGAGGTAGAAGAAGCAAGAGCAGGTGATCCAAGAGGAATATAGGGTTAGGAAATATGAGGTTAGGAAACATGATGTTGATCTGGATTTGAACCTGGCAAGCAATGTGAGGTGTTACAAGAAAGGATAATTTAAATACATAAACAGAAAAAGGAAGACTAGGGGGAAAGTGGGTCTGCTCTTGAATGGGGCAGGGGATCTGGTGACAAATTACATAGAGAATGCTGAGGCTTCTTTGCCTCAGTCTTTACTGTTAAGATGAATCTTCATAATTCACCTGAGACCAGAAGGTAAGTCTGGTGCATGGAAGACAACCCTTGATAGAAGACGACTAGGTGTGTGAACATGGAAGCAGTACATACATGGGACCTGTACGTGTATACCATACATGTATAGCCATGAGTACTGAGGCAACTGGCTGATGTTACTGTGAGGCCACTCGTGATTGTCTTTGAAAGGTCATGGTGACTGGGAGAGGTTCCTGAAGACTGGAAGAAAGCAAATGTCATTCATATCTTCAGGAAGGGGGATCTAGGAAACTCCACGTTGCTAAGTTGCACTTCAGACTCTGGGCAAGAGCCCAGAGTATCCTGGAAACTATTTCCAACCATATGAAGGACAGGAGGGTGATAAGAAATAGTTAGCATGGATTTGCAAAGGGAAAACCATGTTTAACTAACCTGATAGCCTTTTATGAAACGGAAACTTTGGATGAGGAGAGAGCAATGGATGTTGTTTACCCTGACTTTAGTAAACCTCTGGCACTGTCTCCCGTAAGAACCTCATTGGAAAGTTGACAAGGTATGGATTACATAAATGAACACTAAGTTAGCTTGAAATAGGCAGGAGCTGGACACAGGGAGTGGAGAAGAGTATCATAAAGTCTGGTTGGAGATAAATTGCTAGTCATGTATCCCAGGGGTCAGTGCTGAGACTCATATTGTTTAGCATCCTCATTAATGATCTGAACAATGGGGCAGAGTGCCCTGTCAGTGGATTTTCAGATGGTATAGTACCAGGAAGAGTTGCTGATATTCCACATAATTGTACTGCCGACCAGAAGAATATGGACAGGCTGGAGAAATGGGCTGAAAGAAATCTCATTATTTGTAAGAAGGGGAAATTCTAAATCCTGCATCTGGGCAAAAATAATCCCAGGCCCTAGTTCCAGGAGCTGACTGTCTGGAAAGGTACTCTGCAGAGAAGAGCCTGAAGATCCTGGTGAAGAACCTAACCATCACCAGTGATGTGCCCTTCATGGCAAAGAAAGCCAACAGTCTCCTGGACTGTGTAAGGAAAAATGTTTACATCAGGTTGAAGATGATACTTCATTTAATTGGCATTTCTGAGGCTGCATAGAGAATGCTGTGTTGAATTCTGGGCTCCCCACAACAGCAGGGAACTTAATAGCTGAGTCCAACAAAGAAATGTGAAGGTGATGAAGGGACTGGAACATCTTTTGTTTGAGAAAAGACTGAGAGAGCTAGAACTGTTCATCCTGGAGAAGAAAAGTCTTGGGGTAGTGGATTTTGTCAATATCTTTGACAAAATGGGAGACAATGAAGATGAGTGATCCAGATTCTTCTTAGTAATGCCCACTGATAGGATAAGAGGAAATGGTTATAAATTAAAGAATATAAGATTTCATCTGGTTTGCAGAGAACTCTTTTACAGTGAGGGTGGCCATACACAGGAAGAGGCTGCCCAGAGGTTGTGGAGTCTCCATGTGGGGGGACAGTCAAAACCTGACTGGACACTGTCCTGGGTAACCAGTTGTAGCTGACACTGCTTTAACATAGAGGTTGGACTACATTATCTTAATAGGTCACTTCCAACCTCACTTTTGTGGTTCTGTGAAATAACATTTTCATTTTTGTCAAAACATTTCAAAGGAGATGCCGCTCCCTAGGTTTCACTGGCAGATGATATTAATTACGAATTAGCTCATGGGAACATATTGCTGAAATTAAAATTACACTTGTTCTAAAATGATTAAATTGGCACTAAAAATCTGAAGTGACTTGAGTGTGGGGACTGTTAGTTTAAACGTATAATACATATGGATAAATATACTGGGAAGTCAAGAGAATTCATTTTTAGTTTGAAGTATTTGTTTTTTTCAGTAATGCATTTATAATTTCAGGTTTCTGAGCTCAGATCTAAAAGTCACATTATATCTTAGGGCCAGTTGTTTTAGTGAGAAATGACACTGAATGCTTCACAGGAAATAACAAACATCTTGATCTCTCAGTTGTATATATATTTTCATTATATTTTAAACATTGGATCTTTAGATTCTGAAGAATTAGCTGGTGTGAACTTCAAGTTCCTGTAGCTGAGCATTACCTGGGAAATGTCACTATCTTCTGGTCCTGGGAAAATATAATTGCATTGCTGCCCATCAAAAAATCTCACATGTTCTGGAAATGGAAAACGGACAGAAAGAGGGGGAAAAGTTGACAAAATTAACAAACCTGGACATCTGCATCTGAACCTGAACTGATCCCAAAGACTTATGGCTGAATATAATTATTCATGTACTTGGCTCAGTTATATCAAGAAATGTGCGTCTGAATACAGTTAGACATAAATAAAGAGTGCACAGGTGAATTAATTAGAGTAAGAAGAGTAGAAATACATAGAAATTCATACTTGTTTTTCATACATAGATCTTTCTTTTCCAAGGTACATGTAAAGTTTTTCATTGTGGGTTGGCTTTTTAGTTTGTTTGTTTGTGGGTTTTGGAGGTTTTTTGGGGTTTTTTTGTTGATTGGTTGGTTCGTTGTTTTTGTTTTAAATAATATAATGCTAAAAAACCCATAATTTAACCATGAACTTTGGAGAAGTGCCTTGAAAATAATGAAACTTACATGATGTTGGGGTGATGTTATGATATTTTCAAATTAATTCCCATTCAGTGTTGAGGAGAATAAAGTCATTGGAAACAATACATAAACTTCCCTTTCTTTTTTATTACACATTCAAAGCTGATTAGAATTTTTCTTTCTGTTAATAATTAAAATTGAAATATTTTTGATCTCATACAGCTTTGAGTTTCTATATTTAACATACTGAAATCCTGTTTGGAAACTGAAAAATCAGGAGTTCTTTCTTCTGCTGTGCAGTGTGGTAAGTCAATGTCTCCCTGTAACTTTAGACATAAGCACCACTCTACCCCATAAAAGGTATCCTCTTTAGCTTCCTCCATTGGGAGTTTTCTATCACAGAATTCAGTGAGACAACTCGAAAAAGAAATAGAAATATGCAAAGGAAGTTAATAGCAATTGTACACTTCTGGGAATCTTTTATGTTAATGGCACTAGAAACTCAACTACCTAGCAGAGCATTAACTATGGCAAGCTTAGATGATGAAAATACAGCTGGTGCAAGTTAATAAAAAAGCTAGCATAATGTAATCATATTTCCAGTTTCCAATGAGTTTAAATATAATTTATTTAATAGATGGTTCCAGAAAATGCATACATATAATGCATATACACACAGAGAGGATTTCTTTCAGGTCCTGTTTAACATCTTCTGGCAGACGCAATTACCCCAACAACAACCTGACAAAAATCCACCAAAATTTCCCACTGCAACTCTTGTCATGTCCATGAAGTTGTCATCAGACATTTGAGTCAAAAGTAAGGAAGTTGGGGTCTTCTGCCAGCTAGCTGAGGGCAGTCACTTGAACATATATGACCACAGATCAGATTCCACCAGGGTATAAATGACGCCCCACAGGAGAGGCATTTGGAGTCGATCATTCTTGGAGCAGCAGATCTGCCGTCAGGAATTCTCCCCTTAGATTGGGGAAGTTTCTGCCTAAGGAAACTCTTCAATGTTGAGAGCCTTCTCATTTATTAGTTAAGTGATTGCACATTTTGGGTCATCGGCCTTAAAGCTTAAGAATTAGTTCAGGTGTTAGCTCAGGTGTTGTGCTGATTTCAGGCAGGAACGAACTCCTTCACTTCACAGCGCTGTCAGCTGGCCCAGAGGAGCTGAGGGAGTGTTTCATTCCATGGTACGACATCTTAGTTTACGTGCACAGTTATGAGGTGGAAGGTGGCTGTGTCATTAAGTCTTAGTCTAGCTTGATAGCTGGGTCTTTAGCTTATTTGTTAGCTCTTGGGACGGTTGTTAGCAGTGGGGCAGGCGCTTTTGTTAGTGGTTTGGAGTGTCAGAGGGGGTGGGGGTTGTTTCTCCCTGCTCTCAGACTCTTGGCTGATCGGTACCTGGTTGTTTGTCAGATGGTGGGGTGGTGAGATATTGTATCATATGTTCTGTTTTCTATTATTTTAATTAACTAGTAGTAGTAGTATTGTAAATATCACTATAATTTTCATTTATATTATTAAATAGTTCTTAACTTTACAAGCTTTCTTTGTCCTTTCTTCTGACTCTCCTCCTGCACTGGGTGGGGGGAGTGGGGAGGTGAGCAAGTAACTGTGTGGTAATTGCCAGACAAAGTTAAACCATGACACCAATCTTTATTCTATGAATATAAGTTTCTGCATTGGTAAGTACCACAATAAAAACTAAAAGAGTAAGATCTTATTTAAAGGGACAAAAGTATTTTTTTAACATATCTTCCTTTTACAGTGTAGCCATACTTTGAGAGGTACAACTGCCCTTCACCTCAGAGAGTCAAATGGAGCTCTGCTCGAGTACCACTGAGAATTTCTCTCTCGTCTCCAGAAAAAACAGTCCACAAGGTCCCATAACAACACTGTGAGCCCCTGCAGGAGTTTCCAGTACCCAAGTGGGCCTAAATTGGAACATAGGCAAATGAATTTTAAACTTGGATGTCCATATGTGGTAAGACCACTTTAAGTTCTCTATTTAATTGAAAGAAATTATCAGCTCCAGACAGTAATGTATCATAGATATCTACCAGAATGAAAGATGAATCAGCATGGTTTTTTCAGAAGAAACATATTCCGAAAGTATGAATTTATCTCTGTTAAACGTAAGGAGAGTAATATCATATTTAAACGTCTGCTTTTTAGAAAATCTCCTATTTCCTCCTGCAGAAATCTTTCTACACTAATGATTTGTCGTAACCATTCTTTTTTCTTGCCAAGAAAAAGTGGAGGTTGAGAATTAGAACACAGGGAATTACTGAATTGAGCCTATCCCGAAGTTGTACATACCCAAAATTATGTGCATAACCATTTTAACTATTATTATTACAATATTTTCAGTTATGTTTTATTTCTCTCTGTAACAATTTGACTTAGATTAACAATACTTATTTTGTTAGACTGTTTAGATTTATATTACACTAACAATAAATTCTTAGTTTTGCATATAATACATATTTTGTTCTTCAATATAAGGTTTCGAGTGTTCAAAGAAATACCTGTCTGTTTATACTACTACTGTGTAGTAGAAATAGAAATTTCTGGATTTCTGGATGGTAAAAAATAGTGAGAAAGCTTATTTCTGATGCATTTATAGTTGGAAACATGTGGGAATAAAGATTCTCAAGTTAAATGCAGGCACAAATAACATCTCATGATATACATGGTTTTCAGAAAAGGATTAAGAATTTCAGTACACTTGCATAGGTCAAAAGGGTAGGAGTGCAAGTTTTAAATTAAGCTTTTTTCATCGGGGGCCTATACCATTCAGGATTTTATGCAGATGAGCAAGCCTTCAGCTCTGTCAAAGCAGATTCCATTTAAAAGGAATAATGAGAATCAGTCACCATTGTAGGTTCAACATTAACTGTACTTTTAAAATTTTTTATACCTTGAAGACAAGATCTTTCTGTAGATTGAGTGAAACAAGTTGATGGTTTTACCATCTGAGGAAAAATATCATTGATCCATTGCCATTCACCCATATAGACTTAATGTTTTACTCTTTCTAAATTCCTGTTATATTTCCTATTAAGAGATCATTTTTTCACATACTTGGTCAAAATGAATGTAACTGCCGTAATTTTTCCTCAGGTTGTGTAAATGTAGATATTTTCCTTTTTGTTTCCATTTTTTGGTTAATGGTAACAAGATTTTATATTTTCTCTCATGTATCATGCTTTGAAGTTTTGAATGCAAAATGCATGCAATAAGGAAGTGAAGGGAGGCAAAAAATGTTTTCAAGCTTTTAAATACTAAAGTAAGTGTTCAAAGTAAAGGCTTTATTTTGCCTTCAATATTTGCAGCTGTGAGACTATACAGTTTGACATTGTCCTTGAAACATAAATTAGATAATTTCTTATTAAAGCTCTTAGTATTTCTAGAGACTGCATATTACCCTTAAAGAATACTCTGAAAAAAATATTCTTAAGGGGAGGATATATTGATTATCCTGTCCAATTTCTAATAAGAGAGATTATTTAACTGAACTTCTGACCTGATTAAAGTCAATGGGAGATTTATAATTAATTCAACTAAGAGATGATTTTACTTGAGGTATTCAAAATAATACTAGACATAAAGGGCAGAGGGAAGATGATACTTAGCTTTAAACTAGACAGTGAATTTATATTGGTCCAGTAATCTTGTCACAAATTTTCATGTTATCTCACACTTCCACTTCAAGTTCATAGATTTTTACAGAATATAAAACTTTAAGTCTTAAAGGATTAGGATAAAACAGAAAGTTCAGAGGTGTTCCTACAAACCTGAGAGAGCTAAGAAAAAGTACAGACCAATACTCAGGATTTTTGGATTAATTGATTTCACTCATATGTTACCTCTCTGTCTAACTCAGATTCTCCACTCTCTTAGCATCTCCTTTTATGAGTTATCAACATTTACCTTTTACATCTTAGAGTCAATAAGGGAAGATGTTTTCCGATTTACTCTTCTGATCAAATGATTAAAATTGTTTATTTGCTTCATATTTCAAAACCTCACTAGTTTTATGAGGTTAAAGAAGAGATTTTTCTCCTCAGACACGGAATAGAACAAACTTCACATTCCAAAGCTGAATTAACCATAAAAAAAAGTTTTATTAAAAATTGAAAGTACAAGATTAATCCAAATAGTAACATATCTCTCAGTAGACTGAAATTTAAAGATTTCACAAAAGTGAACTTAGAAGTAACTACTTCACTGTAAGCCACAGGGCAAAACAAAACCAACATCACTTCAAAAAAAAAAAAAAAAACCCTCCCCCCCAACTAACACTTATAATGAAATCCAAGCTCTCCTACAAGTCTTGCATGCAGCTCAGTACCCCACAGACTACTAAACCAGTCTGAAATTATTTTAAAATATTGGGATTGGGGGAAAAATAATAGAATACAAAACTATGTTTTGAAGGGAGGGTGCAGGAACGATATGGAAGAGTAAATCAAATGTCTGACTGCCCAAAAACATGGGGGTACCTGGGAAGAAAAAGGGAAGTCTAAGATTATGCACACAAAGGAATGCTTTACTGCAGTAATGGGTACAGGCGTTGAACTCAGAACTGTTCTATTTACATATTTCATGGACATTAGAAAAAATTTCTAAGGATTTTTGATGATTAAGTGGGTACTAGGTATACATGTGAGGACAAGTAAGTAAAAATGGATAATGGTAGTTCTTTTAAGATACATGGACTTCATTATATGTCATCTACGCACATGTCTCATGATGACCGATAGGACTTGATTCTGTAGCCCACTGTGCTGGTTTTAGTCAGGACACAGTTAATTTTCTTCACAGTAGTTGGTATGAGACTGTGTTTTGGTTTTTCCATTAGAATAGTACTGCTAAAGGTGTTGTTTTTAGTTGGTGCTAAGGAGTACTTGCATCAATTCAAGGTCTTTTCCAGCTTCTGATACTGCAACTGCATTACCAACTTTCTCACTACAAACAGTGTGGAAGGACACAGTTCAGACAGCTATCCCAAACTAAGGGAAGGAGTATTTCATTCCAAAGAATGTCAGTACATAATGTGGGAGTGGGCTGGGGGGTCATAGCTTGCTTGTTTTTTAGCTCATTCACTCATTTGTTTGTGCATTTGATAGTGAGTTGGTGGGTCAGTTAACTTTCTTGGTCATGATTTCTCTTTTGGGTCTTGCTTGGACTCTGCTGTGAACGCTTTTGGGGTCTCTGACTCTTGCTACTCAGGACCCAGCTGTGTATCAGTTGGTGGGTGGTGATCAATAGTAACGTATGTTTTATTTTCATTACATGTTATTAGTAGTAACTTTAATATTATTAGTATCACTATAATATACATTTATATTCAATTATTAAATAGTTCTTATCTCAACCCACAAGTTTCCTTGTGTTTCCCTCTGATTCTTCTCCTCCACTGGAAGAGGGGGAAGGTGAGCGAGCGGCTGTGTGATACTTAATTGCTACCTGAGGTTAAACCATGACACCCACACGCAGGTTTCTAGTGCTATCTGTGACATCTGTGGAATCGCCCCCTGTTGCACACAGAATGGTTTTGGTGAGGCCAGAAGCAGTACAGGAAGTTGGAGCACAGTAAGTTTTCTGTCACACCTCCATGTTTCTTAATTGTTTTCCTCCACTGCTCCTGATTTCTTACTAGTTTTAATCCTGTTTGATCTACTCAAAATCTTGGTGCTTTTCCTCTTCCCATTTAAAATGACCTTTTTTTTGTGAGTCACTCAATAAAAGGGTCTAATCAATTTACTGTAATGAGGAATGTGCATAAGCCAAAATCCAGTGAAGCCCAAGACGACTGTATTTTCTGTGAATTGTGCTGAGAGTCAATGGCACTTATCCAAAAATTTTGGGCAGCTGGAGAATGAATGAATTTTTAAGGTCATTCCTCATTGCACCAGAAAATCAATTAATCTTTGGATTTCATCATTGGCCTTTTGGTTACTTCAGTGTTGTTCTCAGCAAATTACTTGGATTGCTAAAGTGAATGCCCGCATAATTTGCGCCAGTCAGTAGTACCTTGGAGAATGTTATGGTTCTGGGGTTTTGCCTGCTCAAACCATACTGCCCATTCCAAAGACCTGAAGCCTTCCTTCTATTTCTATCAACCCACAGGGATTAAAAAGTCAATCCCAAGGATGGCAGGTGCAATAGGATCAGTAATAAAAGTAGGGTTTGCAATCCCATCTATTCAAAGTGAGGGTCTACTAAATTAGGCATGTCTCTCTCCTCCAGTTACTCCAAGAACAGTCACTCAAGGCTATTACTTTATGACTTCTTGAGAGCGTCACCAAGGTGCACCAAGCACCATCATCTACTAGGATGGAATGATGCTGCTGTTGTTGAGTTGCCTAGCTACATTACCCAGATAGTCCTATGTATTTGTTTATCCTCATCTGCTGCCAGAATTGTCTTCTTTCCACCCCCCTCTCCCCACCATGTTGTCACTTTCAATCAGTTGTCAGAATAGTTGCTCACACACTGAGACAGGATAAGGCAATGCTTAAGTGAGCACCAAGATCTCCCCTATGCTTGCAATTCCTTAGCTCTCAGTGCCAGGTCTCTAATGTGACTTCCATCCCACTATGTCATAAATTCTCCTTTTTCTTTCAAGAACATAAATAAGTCTCTGTGTGTAGGAGGGGACATGCAGAATTCCCATTCCTTCCTGACATTTTTCTGAGGCTGAACATACTACAAGATTCCCGAGTATTATATTATTTGACTGTGTTGCTAATCTTATAGCATTGCAGGCATTCATTTTGTGCCAGAGGTGCTGGTTTGTTATGATCCAGGTAAGAATGGCACTGAGACTAAAGTACCACTTAAAATGTCATTTACTAGAGTGAAAACCGTAAAGAAGGAGGGGATAGCATGGCTCATGTTAATTTCTTTCAGATGCTGGGAACCTTAAGTCATAGAGCATTAAATGGACCTCCATTATGCATCCAGCATGCCAAACAGATCCAACCTCTAGGAAGGCTACCCTATTTTCTTCCTCTGAGCTCTGACAGGATTTTATTATAAGAAAAACAATTTGATTCATCAATTCTACTGTCAACATCTAAATTGCATAAAACTGGCATATTTAATGATAGCTTGAAGTTACTTCAGTCAAAAATGTTATAGAGATGATCTATTCTTTAGTACCCTGATATTTTTTTTTAATTGGGCCTGTACAACTGATCTTTTAAACCTTGAATATATATTGAACATCTGTATATTTATTTAGAGCATCTACTGACTGCATCTGTTCTTAAATGCTTTTCTAGTTTTCCTAAAATGTTGCTCTTTATTCTGTTCTACCTTAATATTGTCCTCATATTTCTAAGTCTTGAGATAAATAAGCATAAATGAGGTAAAAATTCTTCCTTGGTAAAATTGTAACTGAAAATTTGTATTATGGCCTAATTCAGATATACCGTTCATTAGCTAATTCTTCCAAGAGAAATCTCAGTTTAGGTGCTTTCTCAGTTTCTGAAGGGGAAAAAGAAGCAAATTATTCCTAAGACACCCCTAAAGTACAAGCTAAAAAGTGTAAGTATTGAAAGTGGAAAGATGCACATTAATTTTATTTAAATTAAATAGTAAATGTATTTTACTTTTTTTTTACTTATTATTATTTATGTTAGCCTACATTTAAATGTTTATTTGAAAGTACATTTTGTAATATTTGATCATTGGAAACCCTATAAACATTAGCACTTTGAAGGTCAATGGATTTGCAATTATAACCTGTAAGGTAACAAGATGCCCCGCTAATGCAGAAACAAAGAAGGTAATATAATAACTTGGGAGGAAAATTCCACTTGAATAGTCAGGAGGTGATGTCAACTAGCAGAGATTTATTAGTACTTTAAGAGTCTATGACCTAAGGAACTTAAAGCAGGAGAAACATAGGTTTTATGAGTTTATTTGAGGACATATCCCTAATTAAGAGCCATAAAAAATACGCTGCAGAAACTCAATTGTTCTGTAGCGATCAGCTCTTCTAACATTAAATGACACTCCAAGAAGTTAATGGTTTTCCATTAGTTGAAATAATGTGGTTAAACATCTTAATGGCTAGAGAAGAATGCTGTAAATTAGGTAATGTCTGTCCTCATTGCTGTTCTGGCACTTGCCTTGGTGAGGTTGAAAAGTCAACATCTCCCTTCTACTCCTCTATTTTCCAATACTGTAAATCAAATATTATGTCAGTTTCTAGGCTAACTGTGATATTGACCTTCTCTAACTCTACGAGCATGATATCCCTCAGTACTCTTTCATGTGTTTTTTAGAGCAAAACTCTCATTCTCTCAGTGGTTTGGATTTCAGTTCCTTTATTATAACAGAGATAACCCTGGGTTATTTGGTTGCCAAGAGCTGGTTCTGGTAATATCAAACAATTATAAAATTTCCATATAAGGCATATATGTCACTTACAAAAATCTCTAAAAGTTATTGAATATCAAGGACTATTTCTAGTTTTCCAACAGCCTTCTATTTATGGACTATGATACATGTACATTCATTACAGTGTCTCCTCTACCAAACTCTTCTTCACTGTTCGTTCCTTCAGTTTATATAAAATATCTCTCAGGCTCACAGAAATGTTCCTTGGTTTTGTTATTCTGAAATTTACTTTGAAACTTTTATTAGGAAATTCATATTTATATTACCATGGAAATGTAACACCCGCAGTAAGACTACTATTTTTTCCATGGCTTCTGCTGTATGTTTTAGTAATCCAAAGGATTATCACATCATGAACTGAACACAAAAACTCATTCTCCATGTGGCTTGGACTTGTTATTTTTTATTATATTGTTGTGGTGACAGTGAGTTAATAGAATACTGAAAAGGCATGGGAAATATACATTACTAACTGGCTTAGCAACACCTTGTTGGACAAGCTAGTCAATTATTCTTTAGACATAGTATCATGTGTTCTTATTCTGTATACATTTGTAGAATACTTACTTCAGTAGTAATTTCAACTTTGATAACCCTGTGTGTTAATACTAGTAATGATGATAAACTGGCTATTAGTGGTTTTTGAAGCATACCCTGCTTAAAAGAAATGAGAAATACTACTTATTCTGTGATGAGTCCAGTTGTGACTGAGTTAATTTTCTTCATTACAACATGGATTTGTGATTAAAACAATATTGGTAAACAGTGTTTTGGCTGTTAGTGAACAATGATGTCAGAGTGTCAAGGCTCTCTTGTGTGTGCTCTGCTCCCACTCGACCCACTTAGTGATTAGCTGAGTGTAGACAAAAAGCTGGGAATGGATACAGCTGGAACAGCTAACCAGAATTGGTCAAAGGGTTATTCCATAACATATGATGTTGTGCTCAGCAATAAAAGCTCATGGAAAGGAGGAGGAAATGGTATATTTATGATTATGTTTGTCATCCTAAGTGACAATTATTCATGTTCCCTGGAAGTGGCTGGACATTTGTGTGCTGGTGCAAAGTAGTAAATTAATTTTTTCTTTTGTTTTGCTTGTGGGCACAGCTTTTGTTTTGGACCTGTTAAACATCTCAATCCATGAAGCTTTTCACCTTCCTTCTAGTTTCTCCATGTCCCAAGGGAAAGGGGAGTTAGTGAGCAGATGTGTGGTTAGTCAGGTTCAACTTACATATATTCATAAACTTGAGTTTCTTTTACTGTTGAACACAAACATTTTCTATCCTCTGACCCTCTTTGATCTTCATCAGAAAAGTATAAAAATAGTAAGAAAATAGTTTTTCATATAAAAATGTTTTAAGAATATTAATTAAAATTCATATGACAGGAAGGAAAAATTATGCCGCCCCCCCCTTTTTTTAATTAGACTTGATACTGTACCTGACCCACTGTATCCAACAAATCAGAAATTACTCATAATTTGACTTTGATTTTGCTTCACTAAATTAAGTACATTCTAGGTCAAGTTATATACATTTATGAAGAACATGATAAATATCTTTGACTTTCAGAAGGGTTCATAAATCGCTACATTCAGTTTTAAAAATATAAATTAATTAACAAAGAAAACTAAAATGTAAATATTAAAAATGTTCAAAATATCAAGATCCAGATAAAATTAGGTGTAAAGTAAAAAAAAGTTCTCTGTGTGTGCCCGTTTTGGCTGTGATAGAGTTAATTTTCTTCATAGTAGCTAGTATGTGGCTATGTTTTGGATTTGTGCTGATAAGAATGTTGATAACACTGACGTTTTCATTGTTGCCAAATAATGTTTATATCAAGTGAAGGATGTTTTCAATTTCATAAAACCCCTGTTCTCTTGTAGAGAAGAAGCTGGGAAGATACACAGCCAAAACAATCAACCCAAACTGACCAAGATGTCAATTTCATGCCATAATGCACCAAGCTCAGTACATAAGCTAAGGGGAATTGACATGGAGATGAGCTATTGATCACTGTGATGAGCAATTGTTGCATTGTGTATCACTTGGCTTCGTATATTCCATTAGTAGTAGTAGTAGTAGTAGGAACAGGAACAGAAATAATGTTATTCCCTCTCCCTTTGCTGTCCTATTGAACTGTTTGTGTCTCAACCCATGAGGTTTTTTTCCAATTCTCTTCCCCATCCTACAGGGAGGACGTGGGACATGAGAAAACAGTTATGTGATGCTTAGTTGACAGCTGGAGTTAAACCACAACAAGCTTTCAAGTCAGATCTTGTTTTGTTAATGACTTCTCTTCAGTTTCTCTTGCTATATTTCAGTGTTTTGAACACTTCTAAAGACTTAAAGGTGTCTCATTTCTGTACCTTTTTAATCCTATCTAAAGTCTTTATGCCTAAATTGCTTTAGGCAGACGTTGAGATTTATCTACTGAAAATGCTTAACCTTCAAGCATCCCTATGTATTCTATCTCCATGTAAGTCTTGTTTAGCACAGACACTGGCCATAGGTCCTTCCAGAGATGTCCTGGTAATGTCTACCTACCATGGATTCCTAAAGACATGGGTTATGCTCTTTTTCCCAAGGCTTGCCTTTGTATATTTTGAATAAAACAATCACCTCCCATCCAAATAGTATAACCTACTGACACTAGTTTTCTTTTCTTTCAAGAGTCTAGTTAATGACCAGCATAACCCATCTATGCTGGCCACTCATATGAAAGCTGAATTCTAGTTTTTGATATTTCAGGTCATCACTAGAATTTTAAAGTGACTGCAGATTGTGATGTAAACCTTCTCTTCAGCAGCCAGTCATTTACAAGAAAGTAGACTTATGTGATGATAGCCAAGACACACATACAAGGGGAAAGATGATGAAAAACCATGAAAGAGAGAGAAGGGCAAAAAATCACCCAGGTGTTTTGCACTCTAGGGTCACAGTGAAAATATTTATTCCTTATTCAATTGCTTCCAACATCCTGCCTCAAGATGATATCACAGAAACTCAGAAAAGTCAAAACACCACTGAGATGGAATTATTCAGGGGCTTCTCTGGAATTTTAATGACTTTTAAAGTCAATACAATTGGAATTTAAACATTCCTATTCTTTCATTTCTTGACTTTTCAACTGATCACAAAATTTCTCGGTTTTATCTTGATGACAGCTGTGGTGGATTGGCCTTGGCTGGATGCCAGGTGCCCACCAAAGCTGCTCTATCATTCCCCCTCCTACAATGGTCAGGAGAGAGAAAATACGATGAAAGGCTTGTGGGTTGAGATACAGATAGGGAGATCACTCACCAATTACCCTCAAGAGCAAAACAGACTCAACTTGGGGAAATTAATTTAGTTTATTGCAAATCATAAGTCAGAGCAGGTTAATAATAATAAACCAAATCTTAAAACACCTTCACCCAGCCCCTCCCATCTTCCCAGGCTCAAATTCACTCCTGTTTTTCTCTACCTCCTCCCCCCAGGTGGCACACAGGGACAGGGAATGAGGGTTGCTTTCAGTTCACACATTGTCTCTGCTGCTCCTTCCACCTCACACTTTTCCCCTGCTCCAGCATGGGGTCCCTCCCATGGGAAACAGTCCTACATGAAATTCTCAAATGTGAGTCTTCAAAAAACTGCTCCAACATGGGTCTTTTCCACAGGGTGCAGCCCTTCAGGAGGAGCCTACAGGTCCTGCCAGAATCCTGCTCCAGCGCAGGCTTGCCACAGGGTCACAGCCTCCTTCTGGCATCGCCCTGCTCCATCGTGGGATCCTCCCCGGGCTGCAGGTGGATCTCTGCTCCCCCATGACCCTCCATGGCTGCAGGGGGACATCTGCATCACCATGGGCTGCACCATGGGCTGCCAGGGTCTCTCTGCTATGGCATCTGGAGCACCTCCTCCCCCTCCTTCTGCACCGCCTTGGTGTCTGCAGGGTTGTTCCTCTCACATATTATTGCTCCTCTCTTCCAGCTGCTGTTTCACAGCAGGGTTTTTTTTCTTCCCATTCTTAAATACATTATCACAGATGTGTTACCACCATGACTGATCAGCTCAGATTTGGCCAGAGGCAGGTACGTCTTGGAACAAGATGAAACTGGCTCTGTCAGACCTGAGGGAAGATTCTGACATCTCCTCACAGAAACCACCTTTGTATCCCCACTGCTACGAGGTCCTTACCATGTAAACCCAATATAATGGGAAAATAATAATGTGAAGCCTTTCTGGAAAAGGGTACTAACTATTATTGATAAAAGCCTTCCCCCACCTCCCCTCCCCCAGATGCTTAATTTTAAGAATATATCCATTACTAAACTGAAAGTAATTAAATTAGAATTAGAATTATATATCATATCTAAGTAGATATTCTGTAATGTCTAAACACTTATTTAAGATTTATGAAAACTCCCACATGCTTCAATACACAATTTTAGGTATCGTATATAAACTGGTGATATAATTTTGATCAGCTTTCATGATATGGAGTATATGGTGAATTGTGTGGAAGAGGGGAGGATATAAACTGCATCCCAAGCACAAGTCTTATGGTTCTGTTCTGCTACTTGTATATTTTCTTATTCGAAAGTTCAATCATGCATTTCTGAATGTACTCACTACACAATCACAGAGATGATAGATAGGGCAATATTTTCACCTACATATAGATATTTAGATACGTGAATGTGAATCACAGCGTTATGGAGAATTTTTTGTTACATGTGTGAATATGTATCAACTTATTTTAATTGATTTTTCATGAAAAGCCATTTTGAAATTAGAAATCAAATCTTTACAGATTCTGGTTTTAATGTTATTCTTATTTCAATAATTATGACAAATCTACAGTATTTTTTAATTTCTTATTTGTGAAAAAGGTTTCTGTTAAGCCGGGGTTCTATGAGATGCAATTTCTATTAGCAATTCTTATGTGAAACATTCAAACTATATTATCATCTTTTCCTGACAGCCAAGTTTTTAGTACACTAAGTTTTACATTTGTGTCTTTCAGAGGCTGTTGTTGTTACTTTTTCCACATTTTTAAATCTCTATAGTTTTTCTGAACATCTGTTTAAAGATGTTTTATTACAATTTTTATAAGCTTTATTTGAGTTTCATTGTTCAGTACTGTTTTCTGTTGTGCTTATCAGGTAAACTTATTGCCTCCTGCTGTTTCAATTCAGTTTTCCAGATTTATTTCAAACTTTATGTTGTGTTTAAATCCCCTGGATCTATTCTTTATACCAGATTCACTAGCTGCTTGCATTCATGAGTGTATAAGTATCATATGAATCAGTACCTCAAAGAGTGTCTTCATTTCTTGTCTGACATCTGTCTTCAGTGCACTTCTTAGATACAAACGTTTATTATTTTGTCTATAGAGCTCTTCACATCTGCTGACTTGAACATATTATTTCCTGATAGTGATAACTGTGGTTCCTGCTGTACATAGTACTCAAGCATCTGCTTCTTTTGTTTGTGAAAATTTTGTATTTGTAGACTCCTTCTCCTATTACCCATTGCTGACTTGATGTTACAGTGATGCTTGGATATAATTATCCTTTTTTTTTTTTTTTTACCTGGGTAAAAGAACTCTAGCTTACACAGCTTTTGTATGGTATTTTTCAGAGTCCATCTTAAGAATATGAAAAATTTGACAATCTATGGATATGGTTATACATATATATCTATGGGTATGTCTAGCTGGCACACACTTGTTTTGTTATTGGAAGTAGGTTATTGACAGTAGTGTGGGCTTACTATTTACTGATCCTTTACCTCTAGGCAAAAATATGCGCTGACTAATATCCACACTGCTAACAACTTTCTCCTTCAGCAGACAGACTACATCTACCCTCTGTAACACTTGATTCTGGTTCTTTTCTAGGCTGTATGTGGTGCTTCTCCGGCTTCCATGTATTTCTCTCTGTGTTTCTTTTATTCCAAAGTTAGGAAATAATACAATGATTGGGCTGCATCCCATCTTGTTATTTTTGTGGAAAACACTATTGCATGTTTGTGAAAAAAACTAATATGCATTGAATCTATTGGGCATATTATGATGGTATCTGGGAGTACTTGAGGAATACTTGAGCTAAGTCAAATTCACTGGGATAATTTTGAAAGACTGCAATGGATTTAAACCTGGTACCATCATGGTACAGTCATTCATGCTGCCTGTTTATAGACGTCTTTCAAGTGAATCATCTGGAAGTTTTTTTCTTCTTGCAGAAGGCTATTTGGGGTGCTAACTTAGCTTCTTTATGAGACATTACCCTATGGAATTAAGAAACTGTTGCTGAAGGCTGGTATTTATGTTTAGTCTCAAATTCAGTCCATTGTCAGGTAAGTTTGCTTTGAGAGATATTAGCTGAACAAGACCCCAGTTAAGTTATTCTCAATTCTGCTATATAGTGTACAAACAGAAAATAGTCAATTGGCCACACACTTATTTTATCTTAAAAAGTTAATCAAAAAGAGCAAGAAATGACAGTATATATTGTCTTTCACAGATAAACATCTGAATCACTGGGAAATAGTCCTGATCTCTAATCATCTTGTAGTTTAATAACCAGTAAAGAAACCTAGGAAATGTTTTAGAAAAACAGAATCAACCAGAGGGTAGATGGGAAAATGATGGCATTATGTCACCTGACAAAACAAATGGAACACTGGTATGCATTGATTTTTTTTTTTTTTTTAATGTACATGAAAATCCAAGACTTAGAGATCATCAATAAAAATTTCTTTGCCTGAGAGATGTACTCTCTGTTGTGATTTTGAAGACAGACATATACTGCTGTTAGAATATTCTAACAACAGAATACATGAATGGTTGAAATCACTTACTTCAAAAGCTCCAGATCATTTGGGAATACAACTTCATAGAAACCAAAGGTGTGGTTTTATGATATGTGGTGTGATCTAAACTGGAAATCCCATAATCTGCACCTTGAGACAATTGTTCTTGACACTCTGACTTCCTTGTGCTAAAGAAATACATGTGCATCCATTTACAATGCAGGTCAAGAGCCAGAACTAAGAAAACAAAACTTTACAAAAATTAGAAAAAATACTTAAGGACTGTTCATATTTTTTAAAATATATTTATTTTGCCTTTGAATTAGCTCTCTAAACTGGCTTAGTGTCTGACAGCATGAAAGCCAGTTACTACTCACAGCACACATGACTGAGAATGGAGAGACAGGCAGAAAAGGTAATCTCAAATTAGACTTGTTTAAGCTGGCATGGCACTGAAACCTAAGGAAGTGTGTGGGGATCATGGCTTAGCTAAATGGAAGTTCATAGCAGATATGATTATTCTCTGTAAATACAAGAGGAAAATATTAAGATAAAAGCAATAATTTAAAATACTATTAGGCATAAATGGGTATAAACTGGTCATGTGTAAATTTAAGTTTAACCTTAAATAGGGATTTTATGGTGTAGTTGCTCACAATAGAAGGGGATTAAACTCAGGTGATTGACAATGTTGCTTTAATGCCTGTTTCTTGAAAAATAGAAATGGAACAAAGAAAGCCATAGTATGGTGAGGAGGTGAGGAGATGCATTGACTGAAACTGGACCGTGGATCTGTGTATCATAAAACAATGTATACATGCACTATACATCTGCAAAAGGGAGGTAGATTACCTAAAGACATCTAGGAAGATTTGAAGCTGAAAATAATACAGTTATGAAAGAAAACTAAAGTATACCATTGCTGTAAAGTATCAACATTGTTTTCTGTTCCCAGAGATATCTGTGTTACTGAATTTTGAGTTACACATAACATATTGGTAAAGCTTGGGACACAAAATACAACTATTTGTGATGGCTAGAATAAATAGAATCATAGAATAATTTGGGTTAGAAGGTACCTTTAATGGTCATCTAGTCCAACCCCCTGCAATGCGCAGGGACGCCTTCAACTAGATGAGTTTTCTCAGAGCCCCATCCACCCTGAACTTGCCCCAGGTATGGGGCATCAATGACTTCTCTGGGCAACCTGTTCCAGTGTTTCACCATCCTCTCTGTGAAGAATTTCTTCCTTATATCTAGTCTGAATCTACCCTCTTTTAGTTCAAAAACACTAACTCTATTCCTGTCATAACAGGGCCTGTTAAGAACTTTATCCCCATCTTTCTTATAAGCCCCATTCCGGTACGGGAAGGCTGGTATAAGGTCTCCTTGGAGCCTTCTCTTTTTCAGTCTGAACAACACCAGTTCTCTCATCCTGTCTCCATAGGAGAGGTATTCCATTGTTCTGATAATTTTTGTGGTTCTTCTCTGGATCTGCTCCAACAGGTCCATATGTTTCCTGTGCTGAGTGCTCCAGAACTGAATGCACTACTCCAGGTGGGGTCTCATGAGAGCAGAGGGGAAAAATCATCTTCCTAAACCTGCTGGCCAAATTTCTTTTGATGCAATCCAGGATACATTTGGCTTTCTTGTTTGTGAGTGCACACTGCAGGCTCATGTCCAGCTTTTCATCCACCAGGACCCCCAAGTCCTTCTCAGCAAGACTACTCTCAATCCCTTCATGTCCCAGGCTGGTCCAGATGCAGGACCTTGTACTTGGCCTTGTTGAACTTCATAATGTTCACACAGGACCACTTGATGAGATTGTCCAGGTCCCTCTGGATGGCATGCTGTCCCTCAGGTGTGTTAACTGCACCACTCAGCTTGGTGTCATCTACAAACTGGCTGGGGCGTCCATTCAGTCCCACTATGTCATTGATGAAGACATTAAACAGTACTGGTCCCAATACACACCTCTGAGGGATACCCCTTGTCATCAGTCTCCACCTGTACACTGAGCCATTGACCACTACCCTCTGGATACTACCATCCATTCAATTCCTCATCCACCAAAGAGTCTATCCATCAAATCCATGTCTCTCCAATTCGGAAAGTTGTTATGGAGGATCATGTCAGAGGCCTTACAGAAGTCCATTTAGATGACCTTCCCTTAACTCCTGATGTAGTCATTTAATCATAGAAGGTCATTAAGTTGGACATGCAGGACTTGCTCTTGGTGAAGCCATGCTGGCTGTCTTGAATCACCTCTCTGCCCTCCATGTGCCTTAGCATAGCTTCTAGGAGGATCTGTTCCATGATCTTCCTAGGAACAGAGGTGAAGCTGACAGGTCGCTAGTTCCCAGGGTTCTCCTGTCAATCTTTTTTAAAAATGTGTGCAATACTTCCTTTTTTCCAGTAACCAGAGACTTCAGCTGGATGCCATGATTTTTCAGTTACCAGGGAGAGTGGCTTGGCAACTACATCAGCCAGTTTCATTAGAACTCTAGGATGCATCTCATCAGGTCCCATAGGCTCATGTATGTTCACATTCCTCAGGTGGTCACAAACTCTTCTCCTACTTTGCTTCTTCAATCCATGTGCTGTTGTCCAGTCACTCAAGAGGTGTAGAAAAACAAATAAGTTGTTGAGTACCTCAACCTTCACCTCATCCATTGTTACCAATTTTCCAGTCTTGCTCATCATGGTGGGTGTGTTTTCTTTGACCTTACTTTTCTTGCTGACATACCTACAGAGCCCTTATTATTTTTCTTTGTGTCCCTTGCCCAGTTCAGTTCCAGCTGTGTCTTGGCCTTCCTGACCCCTACAAAATTGGGCAGCATCCCTATACAATTCCCAGGATACCTGTCCCTTTTTCCATTGCCTGTGCATTTCCTCCTTGCCCTTTCATTCGACCAGCAGATCTTGACTCATCCATGCCAGTCTCTTGCCTTCCTTACCTGATTTCTTACACCTGGGGACTGAGAGCTTTTGCACCTTATGGAAAGTATCCATAAAGATATGCCAGCCCTGTCCTGCTCCCTTGACCCTGAAGGCAGTTTCCCCGGGGTGCTATTGACTAACTCCTCTGTCACTTCTGGAAGTCACAACAAAATCTAGGAAATCTATTCTCAACATTTCACATAATTTCTTGGACATTTTTTCTTTTAATTACTGTTGGGTTTTGCTTTTTTTTTGGTTGGTTGGTTTCTTTTTGTTTTGGTTTGGGGTTTTTTTGGTATGGTTTGGGTTTGGTTTTGGGGTTTTTTTCCCCCTTATTCTATTAGCACAGACAGTTACTGTGATTGGAAATGTTCATAACCTGTACATAATTCATTTGGGTATCAGCATGAATCTACTTGAGGAATTATTTGTATTTTGCATACTTTTTCCTTAAGTATAAAATTACTCCCATGAACAAATAATTTAAAAACATTACCAAGGCTGAAACCTCAAATGCTCAGAAGAAGGAATACTACAGTGAATACTGCTTGGGGATATTTATTTGATCCCCCTGTGTGTAAAGTTCATGAAGTGTAAAGTGAAGATTGCGGAAACAGTTTATCCGTGCAATAAATTGGTAGGCACCTGCATTAAGTCAGAGCTCAGACAGATGGACACTATTAAATACTGGCCTGATCCCAAATTGAGAAAGCATGCACAACCCTTTATAAGAATGATTTCTCTTTCAGTTTAGCTCTATGTCTTCACCCATGACCAAACCATGTAGGAAGGGAAGGTTAGAAAAAAAGTTTGCACTAAGCATTTAAAGACCATTAGTAGACTAAAGAAAATTAGGAGCAGATGAAGATTTTGACAATATTTTTGAGATTCCAGGCATGCTGCTGTAATATATAAGGGGAATACATGAACAAGAGAGACTCAGACACAATTACTTATTATTGAAAAAGAGCATTTTGGATTTGTATTGATACTAAAGAAACAATTAGAGTATGTTAATAAGAACACATGCACAAATAAACTAAGCAGAAGTTACTCAGGTAACTGTTTCCAACATGTGTAAACATAAGAAATTCAGTTTATGGATAAATACATAAATATATATGTGACAGATGATTTATGTGGAGATTCATATATGCATTTCCAGGTAAATTTTATGTATATTTCATAAATACATCTATATTCAGTTGTGTTTACATTGCTGAATTATACAATAATTTCGGTTGAATGGGACCTCCACAGATCATCTACTCCAAACCCCTGCTCAAAGCAGGCATAATTGAGTTAGGTTGCTCAAAGCTGCATCCAATAGTCTTGAACACCTGCAAGTATGGAGATTCCACAACCTCTCTGAGAAACCTTGTCCAGTATTTCATTGGATTTTTAACAAGACTTTTAAAATAAGATTTTTAAGTCAGGATTTTTAACTTTTCCAGTAAGTGTTTGAGAGTATCTGGTAAGGTGTAGGCAGTAGAACTCAATTATTTCTCATGAAGAAAGCTCTTTTATTAAGGAACACAGGAAATTGTGGATACGAGGAGTTATATGCATACCTTTTTCATCACATGTAGTTTGATTACAAGCCAACCACTTTATACAATAAATATGACAGCCCTGGATAAATATGAATGCCCTGGATATACAGCTCTAATCACTAAGGAGGTTGCTGGGTTTTTTTTTTCTTTTTTAGCCTATAAGATAAGGTAAAGGGTAAATTTTAAAATTTTCTACTGTTTTAATTAAGGCTTTGAAAAAACAGGGTAAAAAAGATCTTACACACATTAGTGAAGATCCATATGAGTCTTGTGGCTATTAATTTCAAATTCTGCTATACACAAGATTCCGTTACTCCTAAGAAACATATGGAGACCAAACTAAACTAAGCTGTACTCAAAATCATTAGTATTGTATCAAAGTTCATGTATATTTTCTGAAAATCAATTAGCTAAATGTAAGACTTTTTAAAAATTCTTACATAAGTTAAATAACAAATATCTATACATTTGCAGACCAGTTACCTGTTGAGTTTTACAAATGGTATTAGGCTAATTACTGAATGCCAATACAATAGATCAGGTGATATTAAGCACCAACATTTTCCAAGACAGATATCTAGATTACCCATTAAATTTAGACCTTTCTTTTCTCTATTGTTAATACCATTAGTTTTACCAACGATCAGATGGATTGATGGTGATGTGATTTTTAGTTAAATAAAGTGGAAATAAATAGCTGCTGACTGTAGTTTAAGTGGTCTCATCTGCTGGCTGCTAATTAATTCATGGAAAGTCTTTAGAGAACTTCAGATTGTTTTCTGAGCCACTGGGATACTACAGGCTCATGAATTTTGTGGATACATTCTGTAGTCACAACACAGGTAGCAAGCATCTACATTTGAACTCTTAAAATTTGATTTATAGCTACCACATACCCAGACTATGAGATATACCCTTAGTAAAATTGTCAAATAATCTCATATTGAGTTGCTTATTCTCAGTTGTTAAAAGATAATACTACTTATTATAGTGTTTCTTGCAGACAAATGCATGTCTATTTACAGAGAAATTTTAAGAGTTAGAATGATGGCTGTAAAAGAAAACACTATTCACACATGCACATGCACGTGCACACGAATTAATTGGTGGAGTTAGTGAGGGAGAATTTGCATTTAGCTATAACAATTTGCACACTTATATTGTTACCAAAATCAGTGTCAGAAGTACATTTACATGTCTGCAATAAAGCCTGTCTTCTGCACATTATTTGGTTTAACCACTGTTGTGGCTTAACCCCAGTAGAGAGCTAAGACCCACACAGCTACTTTCTTGCTTCCTTTCAGCCAGACAGGGGAGAGAATCAAAGGGTAAATGTGACAAAACTCACAGGCTGAGATAAAAACAG
>NW_010268843.1:0-5541 GCF_000690775.1 Eurypyga helias
AATCATTCCCTGACAACCCTGAGACGCGGGCAAGTCAGTACCATCAATTACTGACACTCTAGTAATTACCAACCTGAGCTGTGGCCAGAGAGGAAATTTACTGATGCCTAAAGTCAATCATCTCGCGAGCCTATAAACAGCAGTCCCAAGTGAGGCCCTCTGAGCTCTCCTGGGCCGCAGTGGCTGCGCCCAGTGGCTCCCCGCCTCTCGGAGTTCATGAACTCTCAAGTTTGTGAAATCACAGGACTGTGGATGAAATCTGGGCCAAAACCTTGAGAATCAACTCTTCGCCCTTTGAGAGACATGAACATTTGCACTGAAATCAAGGGGAAATTTTAACAGATATCTTTGTGTATATATACATATCTATCTCTATACCTAACCTCTGTGTGTGTATATACAATTTGATTTTTTGAACTTTAAGTCTTTGATAAAGTAGTTGTGCCAATTCATTGATAGTTGTTTTGCTAGAAAATTATATAATCTATGGTTTATCTTAAAAGTGTTAATGAACTTCAAATCGCTGCTATTGCAAAGTTATACAAACCCTAAGCTCATATGTTAAATCACCACACTCTGATCCCTACACCTAGTCCCATAGACGTAGACCGTTGATCAAGCCCAGGACTAGGAGTGGATTCAGCTGCACCTAGACTTCTCTCTGAGAAGGAGTTTAGCAAGCGAAGGGGTCCACTCTGAACCTCATGACTCAGTGGGAGAGACTCCCTTACCCTCCTTTCCCAATCCCCATGTAAACCACACCATCCTGATTCTGACTTGATTTCCCTGACCCCACGTGAAATGTTTTCCCCAGTCCATGTATAGAACATTCTAACCCAGTGTTAATTTGAGTTCACTTCTGCGTGCTTTTTTTCCATGTTGAATAAGTGAGTGGACCTTGCCATCGAATTCTGTGCACATGAAACGTTTTCCCCAATCCATGTGCAGAACATTCTAACCCAGCGCTAATTTGACTTCGCTTTTGCGTGCTTTTTCCATGTTGAATAAGTAAGAGAGTGGACCTTGCCATCGAATTCTGTTAAGTCGCATTTTTCACAAATTCACATTAAAATCACTTTTCCCCCTGACATCTGTGATGGTGGCCTAAATCACTCCTTTCACAACAGCCTCTCAGTGCTTATGTCTCTCCGTTAACTGGAAATGTGTAATTGGTGTTCATCATACCTGCATTCATATTCATAAAGTAAGAGCATTGAATTCTGTTGATGAAAATAAGGCAAACAAACAAAAAAGAACCGTCATGGCGGTAAAATGAATCTTACCCGTCAAAACGTGGCATTCACCTTCTTTCTCACTCTCCCAAAAGCTCACCCCTTTGAAAAAACAGTAAATACAGTTCTGCGGTCCACATACGTTCAGCTTATTTTTGAACGTAAAGTCTCCTCTTGGCAAGATATAATTAGTTTTCACAATGAGGTTACTTGAGCCACGTCGTGGTTCCCCTACGATCCTGCCCTCATGAAAGCAGACCGTGTGCTGAGGGGTTGTCAGGTGCATCGCCACAGGCTAACCAAATACAGTAATAACAGGCTTGACTTGTGTGTAAAGAAGGAGTCGGAATAAGAAGTAGTGCAGCTGACCACCTGAGCGAGGACAGGGGATTTGGACTGCTGTGAGAGGCCTCTTGTAGAGTCACAGGGGAATTCCAGCTGGAAGGCATCTCTGGAGGCCCCCTGGTCCGGCCCCTGCTCACCGCAGCACCGACGGGGTCCGTCTCTGCAGTTTGAGCCAGTTTGCTGCAGTGGTGCAATAACTAACCAGTGCTAGTCACGGCTGATTTGGAAACGCTGACAGAGGTTAAAGTTAGTGAGGTTTTTCCTATTTTTCTTCTCATCTTCCTACTGGCTCTTCTCTACTTAAATATGAGGTCACATACTTGTAGCATACGATAGGAGTATTTCAGAAAAAACAGAAAAACTAAGTCTTTTTTTTCTTCTTGTGCATTTTATAGTAGAAACAATGTTAATTTGCAACCTGTGCACCACTCGTATGTATAGAAATAACACCCTTGTCCATGTTGAAATGAAAAAAGAGGAGAGCAGAGCCATCACTCAAGCATCATGAACCACCCATCCCATTTGCTCCACTTGAAATCTCCCCAGGAAACCTGAGGAGGAACACTTTATTTCATTTTCTAACGTGTGATTGGGTTCATTTCTTATTAAGAAGCGATTACTTCTAGGGGTGGCCTTTACTGGAGGAAGAGTGACCATTTGGCCATGCAGTGGAGAGAAGATACGCTCAGGGATTCATGAAGCAGCAGAGGCAGGAAAACTCACCGAGTGTGGTGGTTGGTGTCACTGGCAGAAGAAAGGCATCAAAGGATCAGGCAGCCAAGAAGAGCCCTACAGATGCAGATAAGACATTTCTTTGATTTGGCTTGAAAATGGGAAGGAGTACCGACATTGAAAATGAAGTTTGGGCATCACCGGAATGACAAACAGAGAGGAGCAGGATTGTGAAGACTACATGGCTCTCGTGAAAGAGGCTGCAGCTGTTTGCATGTACATTTACCTGGTGAAATGCCAACAGTAGTACACAGCTGCTGGCCAAAACCACCCAAAAACCTGCGCCACGCAGCACTTAGCAGCTCACAGAGCAGACCGCAGTTAGGGAAGTCCACCCAGTGCTGCCAAAGGGGAGTGGTGCAGCCACAGCATGTTCTTGTGTGTACAGAGTCGCTTTTAATTCAATTACAGTCTTCCATTACGGAGGAAATAAATGTGGGAGGAAACAAAGGACAGACACAGAAAGGCAAAACAAGGGTAGGAAGTAGGAGATATATGCTTACTGCATCTCGTTTGGCTCCATAGGGCTTTAGAAGGGCTGTCATACATCATGACATTTATTATCTCTGTCATGTAGTAGGATGAGAAGTCCATTACAATATCGATCATTGTTCTCTGCTCAACTCTACGTTATGTAGTACTCAGCATAGCTGAAAAAAAGCTTACAAGTGATTTAGAAATAGCTCTACAGAGAGAATCGAGGAAGAAATCGGACTCAACACGGTTTCCCTTAATGGAATTTTCTTTTCAGTATGCTTTTACAAAACTCAGGAAATTGCATTTTAAACACAGTTAAAGCCACAGCACAGTTGCAGTCAAACAATCAGAAGCTACAGGCGCAAAAAAGGTTTCCTATGCAGTCTTAATTTACACAGTGACTAATCTTCAGCTGCACTGACACATAGCTGTCACATAACCTCTTCACCAAGCTCCTTCTCCTTTCACCAGTCAATAATTTCCACCCCAAAGAACTCAGGGCCACAGTCTTAAAAGGCATCAAAGCACCTACCCTTCCTTGGCATCAAAAAGACCACTTGCAAACCTGCAAACCCAAATCTTCCAACTTAACCTGAAATGACCAGGGATTGCAATCATCAGTCAGGGTGACACAAGGGAGGGACCCGCTATTATCATTAGCATGCCATTAACAATACCTGGCCGCCCAAGCAGGTCGCCATTCTGGCATTGCAGCCACAGCAAGGACCGAGCTATCAGGTAGCCGTTAGACCATCCCAGGGTTTCAGGCCAGGCTGTGTCCTAAAGACAGAGGTGCAGCACCAGTGAGAGCTGCACAGCCCCATGGGCTTGCTTTGAGAGGACTTGTCCTTGAGGTTTTAATTTCCTTCCACTTCCAGGTGGGTTTGCAGCCAGCTCAGGACAGAGAGATGTGATGGAAGACCATCCTCACCTGATTGTCTTCTTTCTTACCAGTGGTCTGCTTTTTACTGCTGATCCTGCCATGGGTGGACACTGGAATTTTCCTCCCTCACCCTTTTTAATGTACAGTCTGTTCCATCTCCAGTTTTGCTTGTAACACACTGTTCATGCAGACAAGCCTCAAGTTCTGCATCAGAAGACCCTTCAGCACTGGAGAAGCCCACACACTGGAGGGGGAGCCAAGGGCGGCCATCAACCTGGCCTATGTGCTTCTGGCAGCACGTGCTGGTGCTGCTCCATCTCTTCTATATTCTTGCATAGAGCTTTCAAGGGATCCTTCTCATATTAGGGCCCGATTTCAGTCATCCCTAAAAGGGACGAATGACTGCCAGCCAGGATGTCCACAAGAAAGGCACTCAGGTATCACAGTGATGGCAAGAAACAAAATCACACAGATAGATTACCCCAGGTGTTAGCGTCCTAACAGTGAAATCTGAGAGAATCTGACATTTCTCTTTGTTGTTGCTCTTGGTTGGTTGTTTTTAAATACCCTAAAAGCCATACTAACAAACACAGCATCTAAACATTTGGTATGAATGATCAAGCTTTGAGTATGGGGTAATTAGTTCTAATACAGATATAATGAACATGTACCTGAATGTAGGTCCCTTAACAAAAAAAAAAAAAATCAATATTGTACACTTGGGTTTGTTTTTTTTTGCATGCAGCTGAGGTTTAGATATGACTCTACTCATGTCCAAATGGAGGGCACTAGCCTGGACCTCAGCCAGGTGTTCGCAAACATGAACAGTAAAAGTTGGGATAGTGTGGTGACTTGGACCATATCAACAGGCCCAGGATACCTGCTGAGTGTCATGGGAGCTAGATGTTCGAGTACTTGGGTTAGCATGGCCACACTTCAGGGGGGAGGAAGGAAGACAGGGTGTAAGAAGGATGCTTCTCCCAGGGAATGTGATCTGATGGAGGGATGAGCTGCCCCTGCTCGCCTGCCTTCATGCTGGACATGAGCTAGAGCCATACCTTTAAAACAGAATACAGAAAAACTGTGTACCAGGTACAATTCAAGGGGAAACAGTATCCTGAACATTTTCCCTAGCCCATGCTAATATTCAGGACAGTCCTTACCAAATGAGGGTCTCTGATCCTTAAACAGGAATTCTACAAACTCCTTTATATTGTGCACATACACTGTTTTGCAACATTTTAGATCGAGGACCCTATCGGCACTCCCAGGTGCTCTTTCCTCACTGGGAACTGGGACTTCAGGGAATGTCTTATGTACAGATTGCTTCTCCACCTGCAGTCTTTTCTGGATTGTTTTCCTGGAGAAAATTGGCCCTAAAGGTCAACATACTTTGAAACTTTCGGACCCCACTGGTCCCAAAGGTGTGTGGTGCGTTAACTTTGGTGGGTGGACCGGTGCCCACCAAAGCTGCTCTATCACTCCTCTCCTCAGGGGGACAGTGGAGAGAAAATCCAAAAAGGATCATGGCTCGAGATAAGGGCAGGGAAAGATCATTCAGCAATTACCATCACAGGCAAAACAGACTCAGCTTGGGAAAAAACTACATTTAATTTATCATCAATCAAAATCAGAGTAAAAAGAGAACTAAATCAAGTCTTAAAACTACTTCCCCCACTCCTCCCTTCTTCTTTGGATCAGCTTTGCTCCCCATTTCTCTACCTCGTCCCTCCAACTGGCACAGGGGAGGGGGAATGGGGTTTTCAGTCAGTTCACAATACATTGTCTCTGCCGCTCCTTCCTATCCAAAGGAAAGAACTCCTCATACCCTGCCCCTTCTCCAGCTTGGGGTCCCTCCCACCGGAGCCAGTC
>NW_010268843.1:5905-6550 GCF_000690775.1 Eurypyga helias
ACAGGGAGGGGGGTTTGTGGCCAGTTCTGCCAGCCTCACCATGGGCTGCATCATGGGCTGCCGGGAAATCTCTGCTCCCACACATGGAGCACCTTCTCCCGGTCCTTCTCCACTGACCTGGGGGTCTACAGACCTGTTCCTCTCACATCTTGCTCACTCTGTCTGTCTGCAAAAATCTACCCTCTACTGGTTTTTTCCCCCTTCAGATACATGTTATCCTAGAGGCGTTATGACTGCAATTGGCTTGGCCTTGGCCAGCAGTGGGGCTGCCTTGGAGCCGGCTGGCATTGGCTCTGTCAGACAGAGGGAGGCTTCTGGCAGCTTCTCACAGAAGCCACCCCTGTAGCCCCCCGGCTCCAAAACCTTGCAACCCAAACCCAATACAAGGTGAGACCACCTCCAAGTAGAAGGAGTAGTAGAAGTTTGGAATTGGTGGGGCTGAGGTCTCAGAAAGGACTGTGGCAGTGAAGAGCTCCATAAGCCATGTGCGTGTAAGGCTGGCGAGGCAGACTACACCTAACTGCTTCAGCTACTCTGCTCAAATGATGTGTTATGGTTTAATTCCAGGCAGCAACTAAGTACCACACAGCCACTCACTCACCTCTGCCCTCCTCAGTGGGGGAGAATAGAAGGAAAAGACAAGGA
>NW_010268844.1:0-65038 GCF_000690775.1 Eurypyga helias
CTCCCCGAGCAGGGCAGGGACGGGTGGTGCGGGCCTGGCGGCGGGTACACCTGCCTCCCCGCGCCACGGGCCTCCGCCACGACACCCTGATTTCTCTTTTAACTCTGCCTGTCTTGTACCGTTTCAGAATCCGCTGGCATGGATGGAGATGTGGAGTATGACAAAGGTAACGTGAGGTGGCTTTTCGAACGGACGCACGCGTAATCGCACACTGAGAATGATTTAATTCGTTTTTCTTTCCCCTCTCTCAAGTTGAAGAAGTTGTGGGCAGCCACGTTGAAGACGCTGTAACGTTTTGGGCACAGGTGAATTCAGAGAACTGTTTGATTTTAACTGAGGTGTTTGCTTCCCCTGTCCCGCAAGTTTCTGCAGATGGGAGCATGAATGAGAGCATTTGGTGTTGGAAAAGTTACTTTAGATTTCAGAATTGTGTTTTGTGCCTTTTTAAACTGAAATCAGTTAACTCTTTTCTGAAGTGTCAAAAAATTATTCACTTTTCTGTTGGAATTGTAGCTGGGTTTTCTTATGTATTTGGTAGACCCTATGCTAAAAAAAAAAAAAAAAAATTGATGGTTAAAATATTTGCTGTTGACTGAAGAATACCGTTGGAGCTTTGCTGGGAGTGGATCCCCAACCTGCTGACAGCTCAGTGTTAGGTGGTTTCAATGAAGCTTGGCAGGGAGACAGTTCGGAGATGTTATCCTTCTAAGTGCTGTGTAAGAAAAGTAAAAAAAAAACCCAAAAAAACAAACAAAAAACACCCCAAACCCACAAACAAACAAACAAAAAACCCCAAACCCCAACAGTGAGTGGTTTTCATTTATGGGTTGGGGGGTGCAGCAGGGAGAGGGCAAAATCCAGGAGTACCAAAGCTTGCCTTTTTTATTGGGTCTGCTGCCTCATGGATGTGTGCATATGAGTCAACACCTGCATGGCTCTGAGCCAGCTGGAGGAGGTAGTGGTTGTCCTGTCCCTAATATGAATTTGAGGAGGGGGACCAAAGGTTACTCATTATGGAACAACTTCTTCTAATAAAGGGATTTTTAGATGTAGTCATAGGTAATTCCCCTTTAGGTTCTTACCCAGACATTCTGAGATTAAGTGACTGTTTTTAATATTATAAGGTACAAAAAAGTTAACCTTAGAAATACACTCTTAACAAAATGTTTAGCACTGGTGTTTTCTTTCCTGCGCTGAATCCTTTTCTTTGAATTGGGAGTACTATGTTCTCTATTAAATGCTGTGTTTCTTGAACTGACCCAGTTTTACAGTGGTTCAGATACCAAATTGTAACTGGAAAGACTCTGCTGCCCTCAGCCAAACCAAAACCCACGTCTTGCATGTAAAGAGAGCGAGGGATGTGCTAGAGCTGTTGTTTCCTTGTATGAAGGAGAGAAAGAAAAAGAACAGCAAATACATATTAAAATTTGTAGGATCGATAAGTAAGATCTGCATACTGCTCACAGAAGCTGGTAATTAAACTGTTAAAACTGTTCCTTGCAAACTGTTTCTCTGGGGTATGTCACCTGCCCCTGATCTGTTTCATTAATTTTTGAGAGAAAATGAGAACAGGCTTACAAATGCAACTAAAATAATGAAGATTGAAAGCTGAAGGTGGGGCATTACCTGTCTCAACAGCAGTGCAACTGTTTTGATTTAATTTTTGGCTGTTACGAGCCATCAAGCATCTATTAAAAGTGACAGTTAATAACTCTTATCCTTTCTCCACATTTCTTAGGATGTCAGTAGATATAATGACCTCCTGAAGTTAAGTTATGCTCTGGCAGAAGTTTGTCCCCAGGCTAATGCAGTTTTTGGCAAACCTGATTTTAGTAAGGTAAGTAGGTTGTGTATTTGTAGAGTTTTTCACCTGGATGTAAAAGCCTTAATTCTGTGCAACAATTTTCTTAGGTATTTTCTTGATCTTTGATCATGCTGTGGGTTATATTCTCTTAAGATCCCTTTAAGAACTTCTGGCTTCTCTAAAGAAAATGCTTATTTTGGGTGAGCAAGTTTAAACATTTCTTGGCTTCAGACTTCAGTTAAATTATCCAACCACAGTTGGGGTTAATATTTTTTTTTTTTTTAAAACACTCATGAAATTCTTCAAGGTGATGTGCAGAAGGCTGAATTCTCTTTTGCTGCCCAGTACACATTATGGGTTACCTTTCACAAGAGAGCAATGCTTTCTCAGAGAAGTGATTCTTTGCTCTATCTTGTAAAAAACCAAAACAAACCTGTAGCGTTAAAGGCTCTGCACAAGATGCCTTATGCTGACAACAAGGATATATTTAATAGCAGTTCTGTGACAAGCATACAAAAGGCAATGGCAGCTTCTGGTTGTGTGTGTGAACTGCTGAGGGCTTATCGCAAAGTAAGGTTTAAATAAAACAAATTATCTCAACTGTTTGTGTGTGCAGGACCTTCTGCATTCCCCTTGAAAAGGAAAAAAACACACTAGCAGCAAACCCAGCATGTTTGTGGTGTGACTGGCTTCTTCCTTTGTCAGGCTTACTGGTGGATGAAAAGCTGGACATGAGCCGGCAGGGTGCGCTGGCAGCCCAGAAAGCCAGCTGTATCCTGGGCTGTATCAGGAGAAGCGTGGCCAGCAGGTCGAGGGAGGGGATTCTCCCCCTCTACTCTGCTCTTGGGAGACCTCATCTGGAGTGCTGCATCCAGCTGTGGAGCCCTCAACATCAGAAGGGTATAGACCGGTTGGAGCGAGGCCAGAGGAGGCCACAAAGATGCTCCGGGGTCTGGAGCACCTCTGCTATGGGGACAGGCTGAGAGAGTTGGGCTTGTTCAGGCTGCAGGAGAGGGAGGGACCGGGGAACCCTTACAGCCCCTTCCAGTACCTGAAGGGGCTACAAGGAAGATGGGGGGGGGGATGCGACACGACATTTTACAGGGGCAGGGAGTGACACGACAAGGGGTAATGGGTTTAAATTGAAAATGGGGAGGTTCAGATTGGATATGAGGCAGAAAACCTTCCCAGAGGCACTGGTGAGGCACTGGCACAGGTTGCCCAGAGAAGCTGTGGATGCCCCATCCCTGGAAGTGTTCAAGGCCAGGCTGGATGAGGCTTTGAGCAACCTGGTCTAGTGGAAGGTGTCTCTGCCCATGGCAGGGGGGGTGGAACTAGATGATCTTTAAGGTGTCTTCCAACCCAAACCATTCTGTGATTACTAAGCCCTCAGTGTCAATAAAATATTGTAGTCACACATTAACAGAAAAGCACGGAGTCTGCTCTGTAGAATGTCGGTGTTTTTCCAGTTGCAAGTTTTTATTTGAGCTGTTGTTTTTGAAACAACATATATTGTTATGAGAGGATATCACATGTATTACTTTGTTTTCATACTGCTGTTGGGATAATTACAGGAGAGTGTGAAAATAAGATTTGTAGTCTGTTACAAATACCATTTTGATCTGTGCTTATGTTTTCAGACTGCTATTCTTGATCCTGTTTTCCTAATTTCCAGGTTTATGGTGGCTGTTTTTCTGAAGATAGGTGTTGGTACAGATGTGTGGTACAGCAAGTGATCGACAATGAAAAGGCAGGAATCGTTTTTTAAAGTTTTTAATCATGTATATGTTCTACAAGCAAGATGACAGGAATAAATGCAACTCCTCCTCTTTTTGAAACTTGCTCTGTGAACTCATTTAAAAACAGTGAACTCTACATGTGGGACACAAATTCAAGTGACCTGTAATTCTGAAAAATGCTGATGAAAAGACTGTCAAAACATGACACATTTGCAGAGTGCTGTTTGTATCTCTTCATAAGGAGAATCCCGAGTGGTAGTTAATGTTGTTAAGCAATGTAACTTAATTTCAGAACTTCTGAGTGGTGAAAACAGCAGCCTTCATGTGACAGGTTAGCGGTGATGCAAATGACCTGTAAGAACTGTTGGTCAGCATTAGGTGACCGATACAGAAGGCTGGTCGTTCCTGTTTGAAATGCTAATTGCTATCCATGCTGGTCAGCATGGAAACATTAGATTGCATATCTGTTCACTGAAGAAAGTCTATATTGCTTTATAATTCTAGCCCGTAGATGAGGCAGAAAAATTGCCAGCAAAGATCTGTTTTGTTACTGAAAGTTTGTTGCAAAGCTTCTAGACAGATGCCCGCATAAGAGCTTTCTCTAACTTGGTCCCTTCCTCTGAAGGGTGTCGAAGCTTTGTGCAGTAGATTCTGATCTCTGCAACACGCACGTGTGTTAAAATGTTTATGTTCTAGTAGTGGTCAGCACATGTTTCTGTAGGCGGTTACAACCTCTGCTGATTCATGTTTTATATTACTGTTGCAGTGTCAGGTATTGTACATCGACTACGGAAATTCTGAGGTTCTGAATACATCAGACCTAGTTGAAATTCCACCCAACTTGCAGTGCCCAGGTGTTGCCAATAAGTGCAGGCTCTGGGGACTGAAGATATCAACTGATCAGAACTTAAGCATGTTTGACCAGGTGAGTGTCAGATTTTGAAGCATTTGAATGATGGGCTCTGTAACAGATGCTGTCACATATCAGCACAGTGTTACTAGGAGGAGTGTTCCAAGAGCTGAATGTTTAGCTATGAAGGCAAGGCATGCTAGTAAGAACTTACTGACCTCTTGCCCTGAACATACTGTAGAAACTCCAGTGGTTTTATCAAAAAACATTTCAGGTTGTGCTGGGACGTGACTTTCCAAGTATGCTTTTGCCATCTTCACAGCCTCAGGTCTATTTGGGATTGACCTAAGTTCTTTCTGGTGCTGAGGTGACAAAGCACCTCCTTTCCTTTCCCTTCAGAGGGAAAAACCTCCCTTGGCCACAGAACCTGTGGTAAATACACTTAGGTCTGTGAGCTGCTCGAATGCCGTGTGCCTGGGTACCGTACAAACTTTTGGTCAGGAGAGAGAATAGCAGGTGAATGTCAGTGGTAGTAGGAACCCTGTCATCCCTGGCCAGCAATGAACATGAAAGGCTCAGGATGCCAGCTGGACTGGTAAAAGCTTTGAGCCCTCTTCAGAGCCACTGGTGACTACTGGTTTTTACTAGTGGTGGTCTCCCTTTTCTGGGACACTGCTTACAGTCTTAATGGCATGCTTCTTCAAAGCTTGTCACTGGCAGTGCCAGTGCTTCACTGGCTGCTGGTGGGTTGGGAGCAGCAGTTGCTGGAGGAGGAGGAGGCAGGAAGCTGATGTCCTGCTTGCCATGTCAGTGTACCTCTATCATTTAGAGGAGCTCCTGAGATTCCTTGTATATGGTCTTGTCCCTGTGGTGCTACTGACATCCCTTAATGCGATTTCTTAAGACAGGTGAAAATCTCTGCTCTCAATTCCCTGGAGTTTTGTTTGTGCGCTTGTGGTGGTTGGTTTTTTTTTTTTTCTTCCTTCCAGGCGGTTCATATTGCTTGATATAAAGCTTTATTTGCTTGGTCTGTGCACCTTCCCTGCCCCCACCCCTGCCATTCTTAATTTTCAGCAAGACCAGCTTGTTTTTAGAAGTGACACTGCACAACTTCATTGTATTTTAATTTCACAGGGGAAGGTGTTCTTGAGCCACCTAGTCTTTGGAAAAAAAATAAAAATATGTCACAAAGCCAAGCGTGAAGATGGTACCATTATTGCCCAGGTGGAATATGAAAAAATAGATGTTGGAGAAGAGGTGGCCAAGGCAGGGTTTGCTTCAAAATGCAGATTCTCAGGAAACCTTGAAGATGTGGGAGAGAGAAAAGTAGATGTCATGCAAAACCAGCATCGGAGAGTAAGAGTTTCGGTTCCACTGTGGGTGAACCGGTCTGATCACGCGCTGTACAGCATCCCGAGAGGGCTTTCTGACCGAGAAGCTGCCAGCACAAGGAATCAGAATTTTACTGGAAACCGTGTGTTTGCCCCAAAGTAAGGCCGTGGGATGTCATAGAAAACTTAGTATGAGTGATCTGAGCAGCCTGGTTGCTGGGATGTGGGTATATGAAAAGGTGGATGGGGAAGTGAGTATCTAAAAATACAAAGATCAATTTCTGTCTCTTCCAGCATGTAGTAATACAGGTACTCGAAGGAAAGGAAGTACATGTGCATGTGTGCATGCTGTGATGGTAGGAATTGGGACGTTCATCTGTAAAAAAAACCTGTTTATTAGTGTTGTTGCTGGTTGGATAGCTTATTCTTCCTCGTTTGATTTCCAGACAGACTGTTCTTGGGTATCTTAATGCAAGGTTTTGGAAAAGAAGGAAGGGATAGCATCTAGTAAGCAGAGAACATACTGGAAATCTTAGTTGAAGGCGAAGCTTGCAGGACATCGGGCCTCCAGCGGGTTTCGCGGTGATAGGCAATGCAGTGGTGTCGTTGTAGCATCTGTGCAAGTTCCATAGGCTTGTCCTTAAGACTTTTCAGAGTTATCCTGTATTTACCTGTAAAAACTCACCGGACACAAATGTGGAATGTAAAAATACACTTACCTAGCAGGACAATCATGTTTTGGTGATCTGTTTGTTTAGGAATATAACAGTGTGCGCTTATAAGGAATAAAGCCAGCAATCACGGTTCGAAGTAAGCTTTAGGGGATAACGGTGTCTCTGCAACTTGTAATTAGGTTGATGAGAGGTGGTGGTAAATTGGCGGGTACAGTTGTTGTCAGCAGTCTCTTGCAAGAGACTTGTCCTACAGTTGCTACGATTGCCATGGCAACAGGCTGCTGAGAAAAATGTTTGTGGGTGGGAAGGATAGTACTCGGCGTTCAGAAAGCTGGGATGGTGTAAGAAGTAATGGTCTCCAAAAAAAAAAAACCTTGTTTAGAATTTGCTAAAGTTCCATAATTCGAGCTTCTCGAACATTTTAATGAATTGCCTGAGGGCATGCCGTTCCACATCCCAGCATGGTATCCAAGTCTGCTTTTGCAATTAGATCATGTAGGCGAGTCTGTGCTGTTAACAAATACTTACATGAAATGAGCTGTTCTTCAGATAAGTCTAAATGTATACTGAAGTGCCTCGTCCTGAATTATTTTGATACTGTCATCTGTCCTGTTTTCTGGGTTATAGATACACTCTGATCTTGAAAAAAGAAATAGCCTTTTTTTTTTTTTTTTTCTTTTGTGGCACTCATTGTTGAGATACTTTTGTATCTTACAAAGCTATCCTGACTGTAGTGCTAGGACAAGGGATAATGGGTTTAAATTGAAAGTGAGTAGATTCAGATTAGATATCAGGAAGAAGTTCTTCACGGAGAGGGTGGTGAAGCACTGGCACAGGTTGCCCAGAGAAGCTGTGGATGCCCCATCCCTGGAAGTGTTCAAGGCCAGGCTGGATGAGGCTTTGAGCAACCTGGTCTAGTGGAAGGTGTCCCTGCCCACGGCAGGGAGGTTGGAACTAGATGGTCTTTAAAGGTGCCTTCCAACCCAAACCATTCTATGACTGGCCTGAACAACTGGCAACCAGCACATTCTCTATTCCATTTTGTATGTTCTGGTGTCTTTTAATTTCTTGCACATCACAGGCATTTTTGGGGTGGTAATCCTGCAAAGGAAATTGAGAAAGAAAGAAACTGGGATGTAATCAAAGCCTTGCAGGTGAGGATGAAGTTGATGTGAGGTCTAGTGGAGCGTTGGTACTGTACAGTACTGTCACGGTGCTCTGAGACAGATGGCTTCACATCAGTCTTCTTCATTATAAAAACAACTTGGGGTGTAGATCCAAAACACTAACCTTAAAATGCTTTGGCTTATTTAGTAGATAGAAGATTTGAATTGCAGTGGACCTTGACTTTTCTGGGTCTGCAGTGTGGTATCGTAAGATGCTTTTGCATGAGAAAGACTTTTGAAGTAGTGACTGTGAAAACATACAAAGGATTGTCTTCACAGAATGTATTTTTTTCCCTCGAGATCGTAACAGTTTTTGTAAAGACTGGTGTGGAGAGGGATACAGATTCTAGAGAATTAAAGCATGATTGTGTAGGTGCTTCTATAGTCTTTGATGTGGTGTTCCGTAGTCATTACTGAAATGACAGTAGCATGGCGTGAAAGAATGTACATTGTGTGTAGTGTGGTTTGGGTGGTGTTTTTTTTTTTTTTACTTAATTCATTTTTAAAAGGGAAAAAAAGCCAGCTTCTACCTCAGTGCCAGACACCAGCTTGGAACAAATAAGACCAGATCAGAAGCTGTGTGAGGAAAGAAAATTTCTCAGAAGGGAGGAACTGGAACTGAAGGTTCAATGGCTGGAACGTGAACTTCAGGTATGTGGAAATACAAAGAGGATGCTCCTTGTTGCAAGTGTTGCTGACAATGCTTCTGTCTTACTGTTTCATCATACTGTTGTTTGGAATACAGAAGGATTAAACTGGTTGGGTGAAGACTTACGTTGCCCTGGTGCAGGGAGATGCTGTCAGTGTGTGTTAGCACGTTTTGCAGTCCAGGTTGGACCCTGGCTCCCAGCTTTTCCCACTCAGTTACCTCTACCCAAAACACCCGTGTTAGTATGTATAGTAACCTGTCATTGCACCAGTTCTCCATCAACTGAAGGGAGGATGTTTGCACTTCTGTGAAAACTAAATTAGCAGGCAACAGAATGTGTATCTGCAGCTAAGAAAAAATACTTGGATGCAAGGAATTCTTAGAAGCATTTCTTACCTATAGTTTGAGTCTTTCTAAGTGTTTTCTACAAATTTTAATTACCTTCTTGTGTTGAATGCAAGTAAACTGCTTTAGAAGAATGTTTTGCATATTCTTTTTAAATAAAATATTTATTCCCTGCTAAAAACACTATAGTAGGGAATGATTTGATCTAGAAGGATGATGTGTGGTGGTGACTTTGGGTGGTACTTAAAAAGCCACCCTGAAGTGACTTGGATGAGCATCCATGACTTTGGATGCTCATCTGCATAGACAAAACTATTTAAATAATTCTATGTTTGTGTTTGTTGGTATTTTGTTAAAATATGTAGTGAGTCTGAAAGGCTAAGAACTTTTAGAGACTGTGTTTCGCTACCTAAAGTGGAGTTTCTGAAAGCATCTCTGTGTTTTGAGAGCAAGAGCTCTTAAATATAGGTTGTCCCTTGAGGAATATAGCCTGATACGGTGTGTGGGCTTTTTGGGGGTCAGGAATATTCCTTTTTTGTCTTACAAATATTCCTTGAAGGAGGGTCAGGATGGTTGTACATACAGTGAGAGTTGTTTTATGGCACCATTTTGAGGTGTGGTAGTGATGACAATAAGGAGTTATTGAAGTCCTGGACTTTTATTTCCCTGAACTAAGAGGTAGGAATTTTTCAGCAAGTAAAGAAAAGATTCCATGTTGCCTGAAGACTTGGTAGCAAATGGGAAGTAATTGAAGTTATACACTGGAACACATCACTGCTGAAATGTGAGGAAGGAAATGAACTATTAACCTTTAAGAAGCTATTAAAGAAAATAGAATTATTCTAGTTGGTCTGTGGGCATTTTATTAGTGTTTTGAAGAGGTCCAGCTCTACACGTGTGTGTGTTATCTCTAGTTTTCAAAAGTCTAAATCATGGTGTGTATGTCAGTAACCCTGGCAGACTCTTGTTACTATTGTTCTATCTTTACCTCTCTTTTGAAACACTGCTCCAAAAACGATAAACAGAGAGAGAAGGAAGCGTCCAGGAAAACTAATTACATTGGAATGAAAATGAGAAATTTGGCTGCTAAGTTGAAGGCATTGAAAGAAGTTAGGTATGTATTTAAAAATTTTTTTTCTACAATAGGACTATTTATCACTGCCCTGTTTATCTCTTGAAATCATTCATGCTTTTTTGTTTCTCAAAACTTTTGTTTTATTAATTTTCTAGGAAAAATGTAGTGTTGTATGTGGAGGAGAGTATTTCTCAAAAGCAAGGCTGAAACCTGAGCCTTTTTTTGAATTTGGAATTTATGTTGCCTACTCCTTAGTGTTTATCAAATGAATTTGGTTCACTTCTCCTTTACCAGGGCTGTTGCAAGAAAAGCTTTTAATTCCATCTTCAAGGAAGATGCTAATTAGTAAATGCAGCCAGTTGTTAAAAGTAACTGGTTAGTCAGAGTTCCTTGGGTGTCTGTATTGCTGTGCGAAGTGTATCTGTTTGGGTAGCCCAAAGTACCCTTCTAGTTTTAAAAGGGGCAAAACTGCAATGGGAAGACTTGAAGCTGATGGTCATTTCTGTTTCTTTAAGAAGGAATATGTATATTGGCATAGGTGTTCATGGAAGGTGAGTAAAAAAAATCAAGGGAGGAAATAGGACAAAAGGGAAATTAAAAGCAGGAAAGAATTTCCATGTACTGTGTTGTCAATACTGAGGTATAATTAATGTATTCTTTGTCCTTCTTCCTTTCCCAAAAAAAAGATTTAACAGCTGACTGAGACAACTTGCTGCTGCTACCTTTTGAAAGAAACTAGATGATAACACGGCAGGTGCCATCTCAAAATTTACCTGTTCAAGGGTTCCAGATAGCATTGAATGTTAACTTCATAAGTTCTGGGGAAGAAAAAGTCCTGGTAAAATGTTGTTTCCTCCTTACAACTTAGACGCACCGATAAGAAGAGTCATTTTGTGGAGCAGCTCTCACAAGCCATAAAAGTAGTTACAGAAGAGTGTCTCACTGTTCAGTGTTCCTTGGAAAATTTGCAGAAGATTTGGACAGAGTACGACTTGGCTCAGGAGAGGATTCGGTTATGCAGAAATGTGGTAGGTTAGAACTCCTCTTTTTTTTTTTTTTTTTTTTTTTCCCCCCCTCAAGAGCTGTCATTTATGAGCTATTGACAGTTTAAGTGTAGTTGGACAGCATGAGCACAGTAGGGAAACATCAGTCCTTTGTTAGGTAGCGTTGGAGGATTTGCTACCTTTGCCACAACTGATGTGTTTGTGGAGTGTTGGGGGTTTTTTTGTGTTAAACCTAGACTTGACACCCTTGATTGTGTAAAGAAGCATAAGGAACACGCTGTCTAGAAGGTTTCTGTTCTGTAATAGGAACAGCTTCAGCTGTGCAGCTGCAGTGTCTGTCTTTGAAACCTTTTGTTAAAGCAGCATGCCACAGTATATGTTTTCCTGGGATGGGGAGGTGTAGGGGGAGAGGCATGCAAATGCCGTTGTATAGGAAGATGGACTTGTGTAGAGGAAAGCTGCCATCTAGTGCAGCTTCTCTGCAGCCGCAGATGTGAAGAAGCCTGCCTGGCTACGTAGACATGGCTGGTTTTGATAAGGATAGTTGTGTACTGGTATCTCTTGTGCGGTGATGCTGGTTTTTTGGAACGGGAAGGTTCCCCGGTCTGTGGCAGGCATTGTGGTAAGGAAGGGAAGGGATGGTGGTTGGGTCTCTGGGAGAATGACAGCAGATGTGTTATGACCATTTTCAAGTATAACCTAAACCACTTTAAACATGTTTGCCTAAGAAGTATGGGCGTATTACTCTGAATTTAACAGCTCATGAAACGGAAAATAATGGGCCATAACAAGAACCGAAGGAAGCTCTGATGTGGCTTGTGCAGGGATAAGTATTAAAACATCTACGGTATGGCATACATTTGACTGCTGTTGGTGAAAAGAAACAGTTCTCAGTAAACAAAAGGAAATAAAATGTTTAAACTTGACAACGTTAAGATAAGCATTAGTAGGCAGGTGACGTTTTAGTGTTGCATCTTGTATAGGGGAGCAGTGTGTGGAAGAATAGCTAGACTGCGAGGTACCTGGGAGCCAGGGCTGCTTTAGCATTCACTTCCACAAGATTTCCGTGAGTGAATTTCTGATTCCATGTGAAGTAGTATCAAGTTGCAGTTTTCTGGAGATCACATGGGGTGGTTGGGTTCAAGCAGGTCCATAAGCCTTGTTGAACAACAGCAGACAAGTAGAACAAAGCCATCCTAGAACTTGTTTTCTCCTCCTGTTGTGGCTTAACACAGCTTCTTGCTAACCTCCCTCCTGCCCCAGTGAGATGGGGGAGAGAACTGGAGGAAAAGGTAAGAAAACTTGTGAGCTGAGAACAGTTTAATAACTGAAAATAAATGAAATATAACTAGTACTAATATGTAGTGAAAATACTACTACTACTGATAATATGTAATGAAAAGGAAAACAACAATGAAGGGTTGGGGGTGGAGATACAACCGCTCACTACCTGGCCACCAGTTCCCCTGCAGCAGGGGCCAGAGGAGTCCCTGGCCAGCTCCCCTATCTTACATACTGAGCATGACCTTTTAAGCCATGAAGTATCCCTTTGGTCATTTTGGGTCAGCTGTCTTGGCTGTGTCCTTTCACAGCTTCTTGTAGGGAAGAAGCTGGGAACACAGGTGCAGTATCAAACTGAAAAAGTCTTTGACGTGATGTAAACATTGCTTGGCAACAAGTGAAAACATCTGTGACCAATATTATTCTTGGCACAAATCGAAAATCTGGCCTTACACTAACTGCTGTGAAGAAAATTAACTCTATCCCAGCTAAAACCAACACACCCCCCTTGTCCAGTTTTGCTTTGACTCAGCTGGGCTGGAGATAGAGGGAAAGAAAATTGTGGTTATGAGTTAGGATTGTTGCACACGCAGTGGTGTGACTGAGGATCGGTAGAGGAGATGGTTGCTTTGCTGTCATTCAGGTGGCAGTGTGTGTGGGTTGTTCCGGAGTATTTTTTGGGTTGTTTTTTTTTTTTTTTTTTTGAATTGCCAACCGCAGCAAGCAGCTTGAGAAACATCACAAAAAGGTTTCATTTCTGAAGGTTTTTCTGGTGGACTAATTTGTTAGGTCAGGCAGTCTGGACTTTGTGACCCGTTTTACTTGTGAATGGCTGCAATGAAGTCATGCCTGCATGATGTGTTGTAGTGTGTTGCACTGCCAAAATATTTGAAACACTGCTGAAATGAGCTCCTGGTAGCTCCACGTGTGTTTGTGTAGCCCTCTGTTTTGTGTTGACAAGGTGTGGCCTCACACATGGCTTGAAAACTAGTTCTGTTCAGAAATCAACAACGCCCCCTGCTTCCCTCCCACCCATTCTGACACTGTTCCTGCTTGCCTAAGCTAAGGTGTAAATGAACGGTGGCGTGAAATCTACGGCTATTCAAGAGCACGCTGCTGTAAAAAACAAAAAAAAACAAAAAAAACCCCGAACTCCAAAAGCCAACCTCCTGCTATCTGAGGAGGGGTAGAAGTTGAAGTTGTCATGGTAGTGTCACGATTATTGTAGACGGGGAAAAATAAAGGCGACGTGAGGGCTGCTAGATGTCAGGTGTCCCCCAGAGTGCCTGAGTGCTGCCAAGGGTGTGCAAGTGGGAATGTATGTGGAAGTGTACAGCTCCCGGAAGAATTAATTTCGTTTTCAAGATGAATGGATAGCAGCTGGAAGCAGGACATCTCAAGGCTCTGGTGGAATTTGTCTGAGGTATTTTGCAGACTTTGGTAGGTGACAGGTACAGAACAAGAGTTTTGGTGGCATTGTGCTAGTGCTAAGGTACCACAAAGGTTGTCCTGTTAAGTCACTGCACATTAAAACGCTTTGCTTTCCTAATAATCATCTTGATTTTTAAATACCTATTCTGTGTGCTCTAACATGCCACAGAATCTTGGCACCTATATTTTCTCATACAGTTCGGGATGCACACAGAAGTGTGTGTGTGCTACTCTGTCTGCCATCCCTACTTAAATTACATTGACTGTAGGAGGCTGACAAACGTTTTTGAGAGTGCAGCTGAGCAGGTTGATGTCACTCACTTTGTTTCTTGCTCAGTTGAAGTGAGGTACATGCAAATGCAGTGTACAGGAAGCCCAGTGAACCCAAACAGATGGATGAATAGCTGGCTATTAAACTGCATCAGCCTGCTTAACTCTGCTTAATCTGTCAACCTGGCTGTCAAAACTGGTTTTACTAAGTTAAATCTTGCTGTCCACCTCCCTGGAGTGCTGATGCCCTCTCCCGTTGTCACAAGCCTCATTTGTTTGTAAGCTCTTGGGAGTGAACATCTTGTCTTGCTTTGGGGGAAGCCTAATGTGAGTATCACAGGTGTGAGTAAACCCAATAAAGTTTGGGTGCAGGGTTAAATGGCATTGTTTTGGTTTTCATTGTCTGTGCTTGCTTAGTTGGTTTATGCTCGTTTAACTGTGTCTTTCCTGGATACCGTCCCAAAAAATGAAGATGGGTGACTAGAGCATTTGTTCTTAAGGTATTTATGTAATGCATATCTTGGAAACGTGAGAAGGTAATGAGGGAACTGGGGTAGTACTGAGGCATGGAGTGTATGAAAATAACAAAGATGATTCTTCTGGAGCGGGAATACTTAAAAATACATTCAGAACTAATAATAGAATTTGATGTAAATTCTGTGTCTAAATAGGAAGATAGTGGTGCTGACGACTTAACTAGTTCTCCTATGAAACGTTAGTGAGAGGATGGCAGCTTTAGAGGTGGAAAAGCTGAAGTTCCCCTGACTGCAGTGCAGGCAGATACTCCTAGGAATAGGCTGTAATACGAATTCTGACTTTTCAGACATCGTCAGTAGCGTTTTGTGGATGTGTCACTTAATTTATGATTCTGATATAGAAACTTATTGGAGACTTTAGTATACATATTCAGCATTTTTTGTGGGACGGATGAAAAAATCACCCCACTGTTTAAAAAAGGGGAACTATTCAGTTGCTCATTTAAAAAAGAAAAGGTTGGGGAAGGTGGAATAAATAGAATGGTTTAACGAGGTTGCTGACGCCTGAGCTAGTGTTAGATGTGACAGTTAGGATACTCACTGTTAGCAACAGTCATGCAGAAACTGTTTCCTTAGATGATAATGTAGTCCTGGTTTTATGCTGTAAAGGATGCTGTACTAGTGCAAGGTGTCATGTCATAGGAGTAGAGGTTGAAAAAAACCCCAAAAAACCAAACCTGCTTTTTCACTCCTTCCTAGTCAGGCATGTATTAAACTATTCACACTTCGTAGGGATTGAGGTGCTTTTGTATCACTTTCCATGTTGTGTGTGTGGCCTTGGGGTGTGAGTTGCTGACTTGCTTTTCCTTCTGCACAGGATGAAAAGGATAAATTGATTACCAAGAGAGATGAGGTGCAGCAGAACTTGTATTCAGCAGCAGAAGAATTCATTTTGAAAGTGGATCAACTGCCCCTCTCTGAGCGCTCAGGAACATTACAGGTGAGGAGGTTGCTTTTAACAGTGGTGATTCTGAAACACTGAGGACCTGCGGGGGATGTTTCTTAGACATCAAACGTTTTATGGTTGGAGACCTTGACAGCCGCAGACGGAGCTTTAGATCACACTTCTGGGTGAACGTACATCTGACACCTGTAGTTCTCAGTGTTACTTGTGATACTGGTCTCCTAGATGTTTTGTTTCTAGCGGCAAATTATCATCTCGATAATGGATTTGAGCAACAGTTTTTCTCTTGTGGTATTGTGTTTGACTAACGACTTCACAAAGCACAGAATATTTAGTAGAAGGCAGGTGTTAATGAGAGAACCCACAATTAAAAAGTCAGTGCAGTTATTCTGCAAATTATGGCTGTCAGTTTTGTGGTTGGATTATATACTTTGTTTAGATGACTGTTTAGTTTGGAATAGTGTAGTAAAGTGTTAAATGTTTAAAGCTTTTTTTTTTTTTAAGGTGAGAGTTAAACACTGCAGAAGCATGTGTTTATACCCAGGGTATCTCTCCTTCACAGCCAAATGAAAAACATAAAGTGGGGAAGTAGGGAAATGGGCTCTGTAGGGGCAGTAAGAACTTCTGAGAGGACTTTGCCAGTAGAAACATTACCAAGCTGGTGTTTTTTGGCCTTTGCTCTTAGAAATAATTTCTTTTCTTTTTAACCTCAGACATATTACTTGTTTTGATTTTGACACTGCAGGTGTGTGTGGAGAGGGAGAAAATGTTGGCAATAGTTTGACAGCTTATCTGTAGAAATTCCAGGGATATTTTTGTCCACACATGTGAACATTGGGTTCTTATGAAAAAATCACCAAGATTACCGGCTGCACATAAATTTGTATAAGGTTGGAGCAGCATAAATAAATTGAAGCATTCAAATTTTCATGGAATTACCTATTCAATTTCTAATGGAAATATTTTTCAGTGCCATTCAAAAAATGCTTTGATACACTTCTTGGTTCTGGTCTGATATGCAGATTGGTGTCTAATTAGAAAAGATATTGGATGGGTAGCATTTAATGGCTTTCTATGCCTGGAAATCCTGGGTGGATCATGCTCCTTCAGACAGGAAAAGGTTTGATGTGTTGTTGTGTGGGCTCTTTCTCTTATGTGGTTGGGTTTGGGGTTTTTTTAGTGTGTGTTTAAAGGTTATGCTGTGCTAATCCACTAGGTGGTAGGCATTAAGCATCTTCTAGATAATTGCACTGCAGTGTCATCTTAATAGTTTTTTTTTTTTAATATTTGAAGGGGAACTAAAATGCTGCTAGGTGTGTTAAGGGAATTCTGGGCTTTAGCTGAACTGAGGTGGTGACCCTCTTGTATTAGGAGCTAGAAGACCAAAATAGTTTTCCCAAGTAGGGAAACTGAAATAAGAAGTTGTGTTTTTTTGGTGGTTGGTTTTTTTTTTTAACCAAATACCAGTGAGAACCTTGTTTGCAGTTTTACAGACCTGAAGAGGCTGTGCTGTGCTGTCCTAGAGAAATGAGTGTTTTTCCAGTGTCTTTCAGAAGAACAGGAGTGTGGGAACTAATGTTCCTCTCACTGAGGCTGTGTATTGCAAACCTTTCTTCTGCATCGCACATCTGACTTCTATTTTATAGCTTCCAGTGAGAATGTTGTTGGCCTGAGCTACAGGCAAATTCAAACAGCTTCAGCTACAGCTGGGTCCGACTGGCTGGGGCTGACATAAACAGTTGGTGAGCTCCGTGCTTTCCAAGTGATAATACTGCATTGGTTAAGAGGAAGGCTGAGAGTGTGTGCGTACACCTGAGTTACCCTAGACTGCTTTAGAGTATGATCTGAACAATTGTCAGCTGTCTGTAAGCATGTTTCCCCTGCCCCATGTCTGGCATGTAGTAGCGTGGTCTGTGCTCCCTTTGAGTTACCACGCTTGAAGATAGCACCTGGGATGAGTGCAGGTAGGCTACTGAGCCGTCTTCCTATGGTAACTCACTGTCTTTCTGGTGCCTGTTGCTGTATCCATGTGCTGGTGAAGTTGTTTTAGGGGGATGTGTTTACGGTATGAAAAATAAATGGGTGGAAATAGGATGTACCATAGTGGATTACTTTCCATCGTGATGGAATGCATACAGATACTTCTCTGGTGTAATTAGTGCTGTTTTTGTAAACCAGATGTGATACTGGATATGAAGCTAACCAAACGCTTTGTTCTGTTACCCACTTTTGGCTGCTGTAAGATGGGCTGACTTATTTCTCCCTCCTTCAGAGTGTTCCATTTGAACTTGGCTTCTCCCTTGCTGTTCCGTTTTCTATCCATGTGTATTGAAATCCATCTGTTCAAAAAAGAATGTGAGAAAACTGTTGTGCACTTGAGTGACTTAAATAGCCTCCATAAATTTAGCAAAAATGTACTTTTTCTGTTTGGTTATAGACAAGCATATCTGCACAAAGCTCATGTCACCTGGCTCCGTTGGACATAACCATTTTAAATGGGCGGTTGTACTGAGTGAAGGCTGTTCATAACAGTAGCTGGTTATGAAATCAGTTGCAGAATTTTATAAAATACCGTTTGGTGGTGTGTTGGGTTTTTTTGGTTATGTGGTAGTGGTGGGTTTCTTGTGGGGAGTGTGTGTGTTGGGGGTTTTTTTTTTTTTTTGTGGTCACTACATGTATTTAGTTGTTAGTGAGGAAATTCTTATGCTTCTAGCCCCAGTTTGGACTGCTGCTGTGCTGGTCTGTAGAGCTGGGGCCTGGTGGTGGCGTTATGTGTAGTTCTACAAAATTGGCCCAAGTCACTTCCTCCCTCCGCAGTGCCTGTAGTCCTCGGCGAGGGGAGTTCACCCCTGCCACGGTCTGGCCTGTGGCGCGAGTGCTGGGCAGTTGGTTTGGCTTTAAGTTACCTTCGGTTGCTCCTGTGACTGCTGTGTTTCTGGTGGCCAGAAGGCTCCTGACAAGTGACTTTAAGTATCTTTCGGCGTGGAGCTTTCCACTCAGGTGCAAGGAAGGCTGCTTTCTGTACGGATGTTGTCTCTGCTGATAACTGAGTTATGCGTTCCTCCCCTGCCCCACTTGGCAATCTGTCAAATGACCTGAAGAACCTTTGTTTAAAAGAGATTTCTGTTTGCCCTGAGCTTTAACTTTGATGCCTTTCCCTTACGTGTGGCACTACAGTGTGTTTTCCAGTACAGGCCAAAAGGCGATGGACCTTCTGCTTCATATACTTCCAGAATATTTGGCTTTTAGATGGAAATAGAAGCTTCCAAACGGTATCAGAGGGCCTTCGGGTGTCAGATGTGTAGCAACTGCTGTTCCATCTAGGAATCAGTGTGATGGTGAAGGTGCAGCAGATTTGGCTAGTGACTTTTGAAGGGAGGCATCGATCCAGAAGCATTCCCTGGGTGTCTGGCTGCTCACCTTGTTTCTTAAATTCACTTTATTTTCTGAACTTGAGTAGTTCTATGAGCATTATAAATTGAATCCCATTTTGCTCTTTATCCTGATGAGTAGGACTTTGAAGTCCAGTCCATAGGGAAGAAGAAACTAGAACACAAATGAGCTGTTGAGCTTTTTGTGGTGTCTTTCTTCTGTGTTTTGAAGGGAAAAATCAGACTCTGTTTTCTGTGTGACATCCTTTTCAGCATCGTGTTTCGTGGTAGGCATACTGCCACTGGATCTGAGAGGAAAGTGGAATATGAAATGTACTTCACTGGATATAGAAAGAGGCTTCTACAGTAGAAATAACTTAACACAGAAAAAGTTAGCAGTACCTACTGGCATAAAATGTCCTTTTTTTTATAGGTAGTATACTGTTACAAAATTCTTCTGGTTTACAAACCTGTTTTTTATTTGATTCACTTGATGCACAGGAACTGTCTGCTTCTCTGGAGATGGTGTTCGGTCAAGGTTCTGAAGCAGATGACTCCGAGGAGGTATTTGAACAGTTCTTTAAGTGGAAATGTGTTAAAATGGAGAAATTAACTCGTGTCAGGAGTTATACGGACAAAGCTCTGCAGATACTTGCTGACTGGCTCAGTGGAATCTTAAAGGTAAGGTGAACAGGCAGTCTTTCCCGTTGGTGAAAAAGATGAAGCATGACGCCATCTAACCGAGCTTTGGAGGGCGTAGGCTTTAGAAGGGAACACCTACTTACAGCAGGGAGATGGTGCATATGAGCAGTGGCGCTAAATGGCAGTGCCTTCGTACAGAGAGAAAGGCAATGCCTTGAGAAACAGAGTGTGAATTTACCTTTATTCGTAGTGTACCTTTTGTGGTGAGCCTGAGTTTATGCTTTCTTAGGGAAGGATACCTTATATAAAGATCCGTACTTTTATGCAAGTGTGACTTGTGTGTGGGTGTGCGCTACCTGTGCTTTGTGAGACTGAAATGCTTTAATTAGTCTTTTTTTAAGCGGCCTTTGGATAGAAAGACTTTTAAAAGGTTGTAGTTTGTAAATGCTGCTGAAAGAGGTGATGAAAGGTCACTGCGAAGAAGGAGCCAGTCTGACCTGACATGATCTAGGTACAGGTTGTAGACATATCATAGATTTTTTTTTTTTTTTTGGTCGCCTCATTGAAATGCTGAACATGGAGAATTTTTGCAGATACGTTGTCCACTTCTATTTGCATGCCCTGCGGTATTTTCTGGAACACCATTCTGATGTTGTGTGTCTGTCTGATTTGTAGGAGGTTTGGAGCATTGAAGTTGAGTGTAGAAGAGATGGATGGTGGAAGTAGGTTATCTGTCATCCATTGAGTTCTGCTTGTAAAGAAAGGGCAGAGTAGGGAGGTAGCTTTGTGGCTTTCCTCTCTTTGTGCTTAATGTCTATGTTCTTGCTCAGTTTAGGACTCTCAATCTTCCTGGGAAGACTGTAAGCTGCTCTTCCTCTATTCCTGCAGGCCCAGCTTCCTTGATCATCTTCTTGTTGAACTTGTATGTGAATGTTCTCAGTTTGTGTCCGCATAACCTTCCTGACCATCCGAATTGTACATAACCGACAAGGGTCATGCCCTTTCCTGGCTGACGGGGTTTTCTGCCGTTGCATTTCATCGTACCCAGAGCATTTACTGCAGCCAGATGCTGTTACGAATAACAGTGTTCTTTGATATGACAGTAAATCGTGGTCAGCAGCAGGGTAGGCTTGGTGCATGTCATGTACAGTGTAATGGTAATGCATATAATTACTTGCAGATGTTTATAATGTCAGTTATTAGAGGGGGTAAACAAACCTGCAGGTGGGTTCCTGGGATTGCTGGGTGCAATTCAGAGTGCTCTTCTGCCTGTATGAAGGTGGCTGAAGTTTGTTACTATAGTGATGAACTTTGATTTACCTGTTTCAAATCTGAACTTTTCTGGGAACAGAGCCACAGGAAACGCACAGACTTTTGGCATGGGTTGGTAAAGCACTGGTAGGTAGACCAAGGAAGAAATTTTTGTTCAGTTACTTTATTTCAGCTTTTGATGTATAACTATTCTGTTGCAATTTAACTTCTAGCTCCTTTTTTACAAAAGCGTGAGGAATTGTATAGAAAAAATGCTTCTTTGAAATGTTTCTTCTCCCCTTATTTTAAATAGATAACTCTTTCCTCTCTTTCTGAATCCAAATTAATCTTGTATAGCATTGATCAGAGTCTACAGTAGGAAATGGGTCAATGATGGACAAGGAAACTTTGAGAGGCTGGATGGGCCATTTCCAGTATGCAACTCCAGGATTTGGGGAACAACATACTGTCTGAACATGCGCTGTTAGGTTTTTTAGTTCCTTTATGGTTAAGGCAGTAAAATATTTTCAGTCTTTAGTATAATACACATGCTTGACAGGTAAATGAACAAGGTGGAGTTTGCAGGTTTCGGTTATGACTGTGTATCTTGCTTGTTAAATACAGGACCATGGTTTTTTTCTAGTTGCCACTGTAATATTTCTTCTGAAGCTATGAGCAACACAACTTCGCTGAAAACAACATTAATTGTAATTATAAGCTGATCTTACTGACTTTTCTCTGGCACATTCTGTATCTTATACCCTGAAGCTAAGTTATTTCTGACTTCTGTGAAAGCACTTACAGTTTCCTGGTGAAATGTGTAACCTTGTTTCACACTTGATAAACTGTGAAATAGATTTGAGGATGTGTCTTTATCTCAGGTAGTACTATATAGGAATGTAAAGTTCACTTGATAGTGAAACTGCCATATTGAGCATCTTGTGTATTACTGTGTGGGCAGCACACGTTGATTTTTTGACATTAAACTCAATAGGAGAAGGGTTGGGATTCTTGTACTGTTTCATTTTTGGAAAAAATCAAAGTGAGATTATGAAAACAAACACCAGTCAAGGCAAGAATCAACTTTCTCCTTGACTGGTGAATCTTAATTATGTTAGTTCTAGAAATTGTTGTATCACTCAGGAGTGAGGCAGTTAAATCTAATCAGTATTTCTCACCTTTCCAGAAGTGCTCTAACTCTTTGTATTTCTTGCTTGTTTTTTCTGTCTGCATGCTAACTTATTCCAAGGCTGATAATTTTTTTTTTTCCCTTCTTTGAAGTACTTTGATCTGATGTCAGAAACATCCTCAGATTTAGAGAAAGAGGTTGACAATACAGATGAAATCCTCCAGCAGTTTGAGTTGGCTGTTTCTGAAGGACTGGATACTGACTTAAATGTAAGTTCTAAACCTGCCTACTGTGTCACGATTTCTATATATTTTACAGATCTTTGATTTAATTTTAAAGCTTTTCTTAATGTATCAGATGAGTTCATTATTTTCAAATATTTTTTTTCCATTAACGATGGAATTTCTCAGTCAAGGTTTTGCATCTTAAATATTGGTGGGTGTGAATGAAGAAAGAGGGAAATTAAAGACTGAGAGTCTGTGTAATTCAATACAGGAGCATGATGCAGAGAAGGACATAATTATGAGTGCTTACAATAAAGTTATGTATAACATTCGTCAGGAGCAAAGTATGATCACTGTCATACAGAACAGATACGTGGCCAGTGTTGAGGTAAGTTTATGCCTTATTTCTATGCCACTGATCTATACTAGGAACCCTTTCTGACATGATTTCTTTTTGAACGATGTCCTCTTACCTTTTTATAAGAAAATTCTAGGAGTATATATTGGTGATGAGAGCTTGGTTTGATTAAAGCTGGAGAATGCAGTTGTGTTCTCAGCCAGTGCTTAAATACAAAGATACTTTTTTAAAAACTGAAGCAGTGGAAGCCAGGATCTCTGGATTCATTACAAAACAGTAGGATGTAAGTTAAGGGGATTGAACTTTAAGTGGAATGTTAGTTTTCCAGAAAGTTGTTAATGTAATGAAAATTACTGACAATAAAAACGCTGTTCAATGGGAAAAGACTCTGAAAAGCTGAATTCAAACAAGCTTCAGGCAGTTTTTCTAATGTGTTGGACTAAAGCATATTCGAGTAGAATGCTTGAACATGTTCTGATTTTTTTCTCTTTTTTCCTTTCCCTCTTAGTTCAAAAAACAGGCTGAGAAATGGCTGAACAGAAGACCTGATATTGACAACTTATTATCAATCAAGAAAACTGTGAAAGGCTTGAAGGCCCAGTTAAGGTGGAAGCTGGTTGAAAAGAACAACTTAGAGGAAGTATGAAAATGTTACAGTGTTTGTTTTTTGTCTGTTGTGTTTTTTTAAACTAGTTTAGAAACATTAATTTTGTGTTGTCTGTTCCAAGTAAGTGGTAGCTATATGGAGCCGTTTGTGTTTTCTGACCTGACTCTTGCCTTAACTGTTGAAGTTCTGCAGGCCCTTGAGACCAAGCCCCAATGGCTAAAAAGCAGCCAAGTTGGTACATAGCCGTTTTCTGTTTCAGTCCCCAGCCATGACATTGTGCTTTTAATTAAGTCCCTTTGGTGGTGGCTGTTCACAGCATGAACAGTTTTGTTCAGCTCTTTTTACTGACCTGGTCGTGCGGTAAGTTTTACTTTGTTAGTAATGCGTGTACCTCCCCTTTGGTGGCAGAAGTCAGTGTCTGTCCCAGTTTTCAGGGTTCCCCACTACTCCTCAGGGAAGTCCAAAGAATGTGAATGTTACTCCAGCTGCAGTGCTGTTTGTTCGATCGCACATTAATTATTCTGGTGATACTCAAGGGAAAAAAGAACCTGCATTTGTGTCTCTAAGCATTGTAAAGTGGCAGTAAGTTCCGGGAGGGATTTAAAATAAGGCACGCTGGTGAAACCCACTGGGGAAAGGATTCTTGAATAATGAGGTGACATGAGGAAAAGGCCTGCTTATGGGAGAAAAATGAAATGAATTATGACACCTGGTGTTGCTGGTAGACATATGATACTGCTGTTATGATTATATGTCATCAGCTAATTGGGAAAAAAAAAAGCTCTTGACTTGGGAAGCAAGTAGGCAAAGGGCTACAACAGTTGGTCTGTCACAAAACCTAATCACTGAGAAAGGCGTTCTCTATTTAAGAGATTCTTTTGAGTTTCCAGGAAGGACACTGAGTAAAATACACATTTGAAAATATGTTCGACTCCAGAACTGTGATATGGAAGTTTTTCTTTGTAAATCCTGATAGAGCAGGTTACTGCTGTTTGGGTGTAACAGCAGAATGAGAATCACACACTAACTTTGTTACTCCTAACGCAGTCTGATGATTACAGTGAGTTTGAAATGACAGGAATGAAAGAGGAAATTGCTCATCTGAGAAATAGAGTTCTTAATGAAATACTCAAGGAACAAGAAGAATATGTAAGTATTAAACTACTTGGACAACTAAAACTGGTATGAGGCACGTCTGCATTTCAGCTGCTCTAATGTGTGCCCTGGGTAAAAAATGTGAGTTTTACAGAGTTGAAAGTTAAGATGGCCCTTTTTTGGTGAAACCATGGCGGCTGATCAGTTCTATCTCTATTTGAACATGGTTTCTTCAGATCTTTCCCCCTTTAAAATGGGGTGAGGTGGGGAAAAAAATGTGAGCTGTAGCGCTCAACCCAGAAGAGCTGCAGGTGAAAGTGTAAGCTCACTTGCTGAAGAAAGACTGTATTTTTCACAAGAAGGAGAACTGTTTCCTTATGACTAGGTTAAGGCAGGCTTTTATCCTGAAGCGAAGGAGATCGCTCTTTCTTAAGTCCTCTATATGGAGGGAAGAATCAGAAACCATTATTGCCCTGTGAGTGAGTAGAAGGGCACCAGGGTTTGTGGTGGCGATATACGTCCCTTTGCAGGCATAGCATTTCTGTGTTGATAGTTACCTTGCAGCATCACAGCTGAGTGGCGTCTGGAGATGCATGAGATGCTGGCCTGATCTGCGTTATCATGTGATTTCTATCTTATTCCTCTTACTGTAGTGAAGTTGTTTTCCTTTGTTTAGGCCTACTAAGTCTCTTGTGGAAAAGGAGAAATGTTTTCTGTGATAGTGCAGGAGCTGTTTTGGGTCTTAACACTACCCACCCTCACAGCTTTCAGAAATCTGTCCATATTGAACTGCTGTGTTCATGTTTTGTGTGTTGGTTGGGTGGCTTTTTATTTTTTGAGCTGTGGTGTGTGTGTTTCTTTTAAGCAAATGACAGTGTTACTTTGAATGATGTTGTTGAAGGTCATGTTGTTTTTGTCACAATCAGTGTGCATTTCAGTGTCGTGGGTATATATTGCAAATATCGGTGTATATTTATGTGTCAAACCAGTGACCTGAAGCTGTGGTCCTTGTTTCCTTCCTTTAGGAGCAGCTTACGTATTTGGCACAGGAATGGTTCCCTGAGTTACCACTTCTTTATCCAGAAGCAGGAATTCTAAACTATATGGTAAGCAGAGATTGTGTCTGAACACACTGTCAGTTACTGCTTTGGGCACTATCAAGAGTCCTCTCTGCACGGTCTCTGTCCTTCTGGGTGGCATATACCCTGAGTATTGTTTGTGGTGGTGGTTTCCCTTCTCCCCTTCTTCTAGAGGACGTTCAAGTAATACTTTTCATTAGCTGCCTCATCATAGTCAGCCTCTTGGTAACAGACGCTCTAACTTTTTAACGTGTCCCAGCTGGTGTTGTGCTTTGCTAAGTTGATTGGGGAAGAGGAGAGGTCGTCAAAGCCCCTGAGTCTTACCAGCTGTTAAATGCCGTGCACTTAACGATGAATATCTGCCTGTGCATGTGCTTCAGAACTCTGGTGGACTTGTGACACGCAGCCTGGAGCGAGACCTTTTGGATACTGAGCCCATGAAGGAACTGAGCATGAAGCGACCTTTAATGTGTTCGGAAATTCAAGGCCAGAAGGTTCTTTTAAAGGTAATGTTGGCACTGGCTTTCAGTTAGTGCTTCAGGTGTGGCTTTGGCTTATTAACGTCCTGTTTCTGAATGAACTCTGTTCCTTTCATACCCCTGTGTTTAACAGCCCTTTTCCAATTGCAGTTTTCTGTGTTGGGGCCTGTAGAACATGAAGCATTGTTTTCCTCTTGAATTGCTTCCATGTTGCTTGCTGGTTCCCCCACCCCCCAACTTGTTTTGAGGACTGCTGTTGTGAGCAGTGCTTCACCCCTACCTCCTGTTCTTTCGGGTATCTGGTGGACCTTTTTTCCTGTTCATTACTCCTTTCTCTTTTTGCAGATGCTGGTTTGTCTTCCTTATGATTTCACTGAGAAATTTCAGGAACTGTTGCTTTTCCTTTGCTCTGCTTCTCTACCAATCTGCTGGCAATTGGGAAACCAGGGGAAGTAGTGTTATGAGAGCCACAGTTGTAAATATTCTTCTTGCTTTTGACTCTGCTTATTTTAATCTCAAATCAAAGAGACACTCCCTGTTTTGTTGGTATGGACTTTCTGAGGCGTGATAATAAAATAAGGGAACAATCTATGACAGTTGGAATCGAGCTTTGTGTTAACTAGAAGAGGAAATTGTTTGATGGTATCTAACAGTTTGTGTTTCTTGCGTTTAACTTTTTTTTTTTTAACTGATGTTACAGTCATTAGGAGTAATAGCTTGGTTATCTGTTCTGTTTTTAAGGGATACTATGTAGATGTAAGCGCAGAAGCCAAAGTGATAGAAAGAGTTGCCAAGTATTACAGAGCTTGGGATCAGCAGAAGGAGAAATCTGGATTATTACAACTCTTGTTCCTTCTTTTCTGCAAGGCAAGATTCAAATTGATGATCTTGATTTCTGGTTTAAGCTGAAGGAATTGCAGTTGGACCTTAAAGCTTTGATATATTTTAAGTTGGAGCACTGAGTCAGAATAACGCTTCCTTTCTGAGTTTAGATAAACAGTCTACTTAGTAAACAGAATGAATTGATTAACATGTACTGGATGGGTATTCCTGATATTTTCAACAATCTATTTTTCCTTTTTTTTTTTTTCCCCTGTTGTTGTTGAAGTCTGATCCTTTGGTATATTTAATGGTCCCCTACTACCCAGGAGCAAGTCTGGGAGCTTTACAGGCTGATACACCTTTAACTTTAGAAGTAAGTATAATGAAAGACTGTCAGCATTTTATTTTGTGTGGTTTTGAACTGAATTCTTATTGTTTTGCTGTATCTTACGGTGCTGATGGTGTTTCACCATTGTGCTTCCTTTGGTGGGTGGTGGTGACTGTACAGAATTGCACAGGATAGCGTGACTGACGTTCTTGGCTTCTGGTCAGGCAGTAGTTTTATAACTTTCTAAAGGTTCTGTTTGTATGACTTGAAGCTTCTGTTTGCTGCTTTTTTTTCTGCCTGACTGCAAGCCATAATAATCTTACTGGGAATTAATCCATGCTTCATTGTTATGGCATGAACTTTGAAACTGTACAAACTTTAAAAAGTCTTGCTTCCAGTTAGAAACTTACTTCATACTGTGCTTTTGTTGTTTTCCATACCTGTTTTTGTATTAAACACCCCATTAGGAGGCATTACAAGTGATGAAAGGAGTGGCCCAAGGTCTACACACATTGCATGGAGCTAATATAGTACATGGATCTCTGCATGGAAGTAATGTTTTTGCTGTGAATCGAAAACAAGGAATTGTTGGAGACTTTGATTTCACAAAATCAGAGGTAAAAATAAAAATCCTGTGGTGAGTTTGAGTCAGAATTACATATCAAACCAGACAACTGTGTTTGCAGTTCAGAAGATTTATTGATAAATGTAGTGCTTAGCAGTGAGACTCCTGTTTCATATTCTGAACAGGGCTGGGCAGTTTGAGTCTAATTGAAATTTTTGTGAACTTAATCTAAATCTTGAAAGGGAAAAGAATTACCGAAGGTGGGCTCTGCTTAAGCAAACCTGTGGAACAAGAAAAGATAGAGAAGTTGGTAGAGTTGTGTGTTGGCTGTCTGTCTTGTGTGTTGTAATGGTAATCAGCATCATCAGAGGTGAGAGTAAGAACTGGCGTTTGAAGAAGAGTTAGTCAAGCCCATATGAAGCCTTTGCCTTTCTGTTTGGTAGGTAATGGGGTTCTTGCATGTGTGTTCATCTGTTGTAAAATCTTGTTAATTTACCAAATACCACATGTTGCCTACACATACCTGTATTTTTGTGTACTTCTGATTTAGTCCTCAGTTTCTGTAGTAGAGAATTTCATAGTTGTGTTTGGGGGAAAATCTAATATTCTTTAAGAATATGAGCAATTTTCTTACTGTTGATTTGAGTTTGCATAGCAAAGTCTCCAATAATGGTATCTATTCTGTAGTCATCTTTGACTTTCTAAACTCAAGTTGTTTGAGCTGAAACATAAAATCACAGAATTGTTTGGGTTGGAAGGGACCTTAAAGACCATCTAGTTCCAACCCCCCTGCCATGGGCAGAGACACCTTCCACTAGACCAGGTTGCTCAAAGCCTCATCCAGCCTGGCCTTGAACACTTCCAGGGATGGTGAATCCACAGCTTCTCTGGGCAACCTGTGCCAGTGCCTCACCACCTGCTCCAGGAAGAACTTCCTGATTTTGGTGCTAGAGGTCTGCTTCATGATTACTTAATTTTATAATAGGTTATTATATTAATGTAATAAACATACTATAAACTAAGTTTAATTGTGACCCCTTATTTCATGGACATGCGTTATCTGTTAATCTCATGAGGAGTGTCTAATGTTTGGACAGCAGGGCGTGCTTCCCTTGAAATAAAGTTCAGTTTTCAATACACTGAAGAGGTGCTTCAGAAATCTGACAGCTGAATTTTCTGAAAGGTTGCAGTCAGTACAGATGGTGTCATTGTGAAAATTGCAAGGGCTGAGGAAGACTATCCCTTTCTTTGCTCCTCCCTGCCGGTATGGGCTGTGCTGAAAGGAGCAGCTCGTGTAATAGAGCGGGAAAGTTCCACCCATGGTTCACAGCCTAGATCCGGTTAGTGCCTTCTCTGTCAGGGTTTTGGTACTGCACAGTGCTTGTATGTTCAGCGTGGTCACAGATGCAGGAGTGGAGCTCATGACTGAGATGTTACCGAGTAGTCTTCTCCAGGCTGGCTATAGCTGGTGCTGGCTGCTGTCATGGCAAGGGATAGAAACTCAGGTCTGGCTTTTAATTTGACACTAGGCAGTCCTAAAATATGCTGGAAACCAGGAAGGAGAAAGCAAGTAGTTGCAGGTAAAGACCAGAAGGGCAAAGAAGAAAAAATAGGAAAGCTGGCAGAACTGAACTTTAGAACTAAAGTTCTCCAACATAGTGCCAAATGTCTTCTTCATATTTGTGTTTTTATTCCTAATTTGAGAAGTTCTGCAATTTGTATTCTTTACCACCCTCTAAGCTTTAAGAATTGTAATACGGAGTAAAATCTTCCATCCCTGTTCTTCTCTTAGAGTTACAGACGATAGGTGTGTGACACCTATTTTTACTTTACATGAATGTGGTGTTTTTTTTTGTTTGGTTTTTTTTAAATCAGTAAAGTTGGTTTTTACATTTCAGTCTAGGTCAGCACAGAACTCTGTGGTAAAGTTGCCTGACACATTAAAAGAGAGAGGGAGGCACATCTGTCTCCATGTGCTGTATGTCTTGCTTGAAATTACAGATTCAGTTTTTTTTCCCCATAGGAGGAACGTGCTGCTGCAAACACTATGGTGGTCAGTACCCTGAGCTTAGTTTCTCCTGAACTGAAGATGGGACAGCCAGCTTCTCCAGCCTCGGACATGTATGCTTATGGCTGCCTTCTGCTCTGGGTATGTTACAGCTTGGGGAGAGTTTCTGGTAATGTTATGGAACTGCAGCAGCCCTATAAAGAGCAGTAAATGTTGTCTCTGACTTCTGCTTTGAGCTATTTTGGCAAAGTAAGTGTTCATATTTCAACTGAGTGATAGGTGTGGAACGAATGGGAGTTACGATTATGGGCAGAAGACTGCGTTTTTCTGTGAAATGTACTATGTAATTTGTATAGTAATATGAACAAAACACGCTTTCTTTCCTCATTCTGTGGATAGTCAGTTCTTACTGCACCCCTTATTCTTTGCAAGACTTCTCGCTTGTGATCTTGCCTCTGAGGAACTACCCAAGTCAAAACAGATAAGATGAAGGCAAGAGGGGGACTGTCATACGATTTGTTTCTGGTGACAGTGCTTAGATAGGTGTTTCGTTTCTTAGTGTGTGTTATGCTGGAGAGGAGAAAGCAATCTGCCCTCCTGTGTTAGGTAGTATATTGCACAGTATCTCCTCCATCTCTTTCTTGTCTTTGTGCACTGTACTGCTGCCTCCCCACTTCAGGGAGCCAGTGCCATGTGTTCTGAATGGGAAGACCTCAAATCTCGCAGACTTGAAAAGTCACAAGCTACCCAGCAGCTGCTGCTCCCAGGCAGTGATTTTGCATGAGTGCTTGATATATTGGAATTGGTTCACTGGGTACCGGTTGAAGCTCCAGGTACATGTGCATCTTCCTGGGAAACCCTAGCAGTTCCATCAGCTGCAGAGTGATGGCTTCGGTAACCCCTTGCGTGCTGTAGCATCTTCAAAAACACTAACAGATGTAAGTGTTGATAGGTAGCTACTGCCAGTTACCTGCGCTGAGAAGATGAAGCTGGTTCATATAAAAGTCAGTCTTCATTATGTTTTGTTACCACTTTAGGAAGCAGTTGCTTAGAATTAGTTAAATTTTCCTACTGAAACAGATGAAGTGTAGCTTAATATCATAAATGTTTATAACTTATTAATGTGTTATGGTTTAGTTAGAATACTTTCAGTACCACTATTCAGATCTTCATCTGTTCTAGAAAAAAGGGTTTTACAAGTAAATGTGAGTAAAAGTTAAAGAGAAGAAATAAAGACAGTTTTACAAATGGCTTGCTCAGCTTGAGGAGAACATCTGGGTTGCAGCAAGATCAGCATTCTTCTGGAGCCTCATCCAAGTTTGCCAGCTGAATTTTGGATTAATTCACATGTAACTAATCTTCAGTTAGGCCTTGGTGTTGTATTGATCATTTGGTGGAAAATTCTAGCTCAGGTGTTAGTATTATGTTCAGCAGTTGCCAGTTTCATGTTGGGCATCTGAAATTGTCTTCTCTCTCATTAAACAGCAGTGTCACTTCTAAAATTGAGACAGTGGTTTTCAAAGTTCTCTGCTGATCTGTATCCCAAGCAGCTCAGCACTGACCAAACGTGATTCCTTTTGATGTCTGTGTAATTGTTCAGAATAGAGACATTTTCAGCTTAACCCGCAGGCAGCGTTTTGAAAAATGCTGTACTCGGGCATGGTTCTAGGCAATAGTAAAGACTGGGGGAATTTTACTTTGTTTATGGGTACAGGGTTCCCATTTATCTGTTAGAGTGCACTTACCCCTCAGCCTTCCTTAAAGAGGTTTATGTAATTAAGCATACAGCTTGGACATGGACTTTGAGTTGTATTTTCAAAAGTCCATTTCTTTTAACCTCTAAAAGATTCTGATATTAATTTTTTTCCTTATTTCTGTGTAGGGGAATTTGAGCCCCTTGCATGTTTTAGCCTACTGTGAAATCAGGGAAAAAAGCTCTTCCCCTGCCATTGTGCCTTAACAAATTATTTTTCACTTGAAATATGGGATCTCCTTGACAGATGTTTGGTTTTGTTAAACTAGAGGGAAGAAACCCAGTAGCGTTATGCATTATGTATCTCTTCATTTACAGCTTTGTGTTCAAAACCAGGAGTTTGGCATAAAAGAAGACGGAACACCTGATGTGGATGTGGTTGTCATGGTATGTTAATTGTCAGATGAGGAAGATCAGATTGCTCTTGTTTAGAGGTGGTTAATCAATATTTTGTTAAGTCAAACATTTCATTGTAAGTGTTGGGTTCAGGAAATGTTTTTATTTGACTATTTGGACAATTCTAAATAGCATGCACAGATAAAATGATGTTTGAGAAAGCAGAAAACCCCAGAGTTCTCTTAATATTTAACTCTGACCTCAGGAGCAGCAGCTTCTTCACAGATATATCTTAATTGAATGACACCAAGCTATGAACTTGGGAAATAATAAGTCTTTGAGAGATTCAGCCTCAAAGAGGTATTTGAATTAGGAACCTAAGTGTGCTGTGGCCTTTATTCTTTGGTTTGTGGGGTTTTTTTGTGTGAGACATAAACTTGCCTGTGCCTCTGAAACAAATGCACAGATATAACTGGGCCCTGCGTGATATGAATTTGTGTTGCTGCTTTCATTCTTTCTACTCTCAATTGTCATTCTGCCTACTGTATGCTAGCAACTGCTGTCACCTTGAACTCTATATTCAGTCCCTTTTTTGAAGCTTATCATTGCCCAGTGTTTTAGTGAATCTTTGAGATTAAGAAATAGGTGTGTGTGCCTTCATATAGCCCAGTTCAGGTCTCCTACTTTGGCAAGTTAGCTAAGTATCAGCTTCAATCTCTTGGTTGTTTATGATAAGCACATAATTTTATGGCCTTCTCTCTGTATGCCTTAGTTACGTGAGCATTTGTCTTTCCTTGGGTTTATTTTATGTGTAACTCTTTCTCATAAACTTTCAGCCTTCTGGCCAGGAGTTAAGACATTTTTCTTGCCTCCTTTCAACCTCTTATGCTTTTGCTACAGGGGATTCCTTTTCCTCCTTGTACAAGATGGAATAACAAAAGACATGCCACCATATGTAGTTTAAAGAAATTCACTGAGAGGTTTACGGACCTTTTTCACATCATTCTCAGACTAGTTTCTGCTTCTTGCTTTTTGCTGTACCTCTGCGTGTCTAGCTACCGACTGCTTTGTTCTTGCCCTGTGTCCCTCCCATCTCCCTTGAGTGGATTGCCCTTGTGGTTTTTAATCTGGATGGGCTACTTCTCATATCATGCTTATTCTGTTGATCCTGCTTTAAGTGAGAGCTTACTGCTTTATCTAGACTTGAGAAGGCCATGAAACTCCTTAAATCAAGCCTTGTGCTGTTAGTAAAAAAAAAAAAAAGCTGTAAGCAGGTGACTGTGTAGCTTTTAAGTGAAGTCTTAGGTTATGGATAGGATTTTCTGTGGGATGTAGGAATGAGTGAGAGGTAAATCCCCGTGATTTCAGAAGAGTAGAAAAAGACTTTAAATTGGAAAAGTAGAAAATAAAGCAGCGAAGTTGCTGTTGGTCAGATAAATTTAGGTTGTTTTGTCAAAGGAAAAAGAATTCCAGATAATAAATCCCTCTTCGTTGGTTATACTTACGTATTAATGTTTTGCCTGCTTTGAAGACATAACTATTAAAATAGTAATAGGGGGCTAAAATAGCACTAGGCTAAATTACTAGCCCTGTGTTCATTGTGAGCTTAGTGTATCCTCTTTACTGTGTTTAGGTTAAGAAACTCATGATACAGTACCAGACTAACACAGCTGTAGTGGTTCCTGTGTCCAGGCAGGGTAGCTTGTGTATCCCTGCATAACGCAGTAGTCTAATCTTGGTTTATTAGATGACTCTTATTCTCTACAGTATGTCTTCTAGTAACTTCAGTTCAACACTGTTCTCCAGTGATGAAAGCATTACTGATAAAGCACAGGACTGTCTACTGAATCCCTCTGCAAAATTACTTCCAGTGTGACACTACCATGGAAAAGAAAAAAACATGCAGCATTTGAGCAGGGAGGTGATCCTGCAAGTAGTGTTTCTTATTACTCATTATAGTTGCTTGGTTTCTTATTAAAAATCAGATGCATCTCATGAAACACACAGTACTGTAGGGAAGAAGATTCAGGACTTCGTGATTCACCATTAGGGCTAACTAGGGGGTTTTAAATGTATTCCACAAAACTTGTACAGAACCGGCTGCCCAGTGTGTCATTCAGGATTACGCACCGTAATCCATAGATAGTGCAAACCCTAACTTTCTCTCATGCATAAGGGAAACTGAATTGTTCAAGGAAGTAGAAAAGATTTCTTGGGACATTAAAAATAGGAGTTGGTTCACTTCTGTTTTCCATACAATTTCTGGTGTGATAATGTTTTACAAATCAAGGCTGAAGTATGCAAATTGAAGTTTAAATGGCCGTTTTCAGGATGTTAAACGTTTGTGATCTTCTGAAGTGCAAACAGCTGCCTTTATCTCAAGGGCAATTAATGTATTCAGCCATTATTGTTATTATCAGGGGTTAATTAATTTTACAGTTTTTAATAACAGCAAGTTTCTTTAACTTTTTTTCCCTGATGAAAAGATGCAACATGCGGTTTTGACCTTGTCAGGTGCAGGAATCCTAATCAATATATCGTTGCTGGTGGTTCTTGAGGATTCATCGTGGATACGTGTGCATGCACATGCCCCAACAGCTGAAGTCTGCCGGAAAGCAGTTTGTGCTGCCTGCAGTGCCCAGGAACACACATGAGGGTTTTATTAAGAAATTTAATACTAGTAAATATTTTCCGTCTGTTTCTTTGGGAATCTTTTAGACCTCTGGCTGTTAATCCTTGTCCCACTTCTTGGGGAAAATCTATTTTGCTTTTAAGTGCTTTATTTATAATCAGCTTATTCAGAATTAATCTCCATGCCCATCTGCAGGTTCTTGACAGGCTGGTAATTTCTCTTCTATCTCAGTCTCGTGCCCAGAGGAATCGCACAATTGCAGCTACTAAAATCCTGGTTGTTTTCAGGAAATGTAAAATTGCCACAGGAAAATAACATTAAGCATTAAACCAGAGATATTAACGTTAGGTAACTGTTGAGGAAAAATGAATTTTACAGATAAGATCTTGTAGCCATTTAGCCATGCCAAGCTTCAGTGTTCTGTGTGTTTCAGCACCCAGTTCTGTGTATTTAAAAAAGATAAATAACAAAACCAAAAAGAGCAAACGCAAAGAAATGGAGTGAACATGATGGCATGTTGTCCTACAGCTGTATTTCTTGTGGTATTGCTTTTTAGTTTCCTTAATGCGAGAAGATGGTGAGAAGGGTTATCTGTTGACAGACATTCAGTGGTATCATGAAATGCAAGTATGCAAGAAGAAAGCTTTTCAAGCTTTTTAAACGCTCAGACTTTCTTCACTTTTAATTGTGCAGAGGGACTCTGTAGTCATGGCTCGCTCCTGTATTTCATTGCACATTTGTATCTTCCTCACTAGAGATACTAGTTTGAGCATTTTAAATGTTTTGTAAACATTTAATAATCCTTTATGCCAGTAAGATTTCAGATTTCCTCTTTTCACCCAGATTCCATATTGTTAGGGGAGGTCCTAATTCTCCAGAGTCACTCTGATAATTAGTGGAAGAGCTGGAAATGGTCTCCTTCTTTCCATCTTCAGTTTTTTGACTTGTGTACACTCCTTTTGCATCACAGTGATTCTTCGGTCAGTGTGAAATGAGGATAGCTGAGAGGTGTACATGTGTCTGGTGCTTTGCTGTTTTATTGACCCTGGTCAGAGGTGTTGCTGGTTTGGAGACTGAACAAGCAAGCCTTTGGGAAAGGTTCTGTTCCCGTTAAGTTTTGGGAATCTAGATCAGCATTTGAGATTGTCTTCCCCACAGACCCCTTGCCCAAAGCCAGTGTGTGCTCCTCCTCCCTCAACAGCTGATGCTTATGCATATGTGTAGCAGCTGTGTTTTCATTTGGTGTATGGAGTCTAGCACTGTTGATGTGCTACGCAATCCCTCCTGATAAATCCAAAGAGCCTAAGTGTACAGGGTAATAGCCAAAGAGCTGTGGTTGGTTCAGAGCCCATTACTTTGGTTTTATTGTTTTCCTGTGCACTTGTAGAGAGATGAAGCAGCAAGACAAAAGTTAAAAGATGAAGTTGTAGGAGGTGAATGGCACCTGTTCTGTTCTTTCTCAGTGGTAAGACCAACTTCAGTATTTAGCAACTCACGCTCTTCAGTGAAATCTGCTGGTGCCAGGTTAACAGATCTTGTTGTTAACGAGCAGTGTGACTGTCAAGTGTTTCTGACCATTGGGAATTCTGTGGTACAGCCTTCTGAGAGAGCTTACGAGATGTGTTTGTCAAACACTTGGTGGTTGTGTGTAATCGAGCGTGTTTTGCTTACTGGTGATCTCCTTCTCCCTCTGATTGTAGGATGATAAAGTTAAATCTCTTCTCCTGAAGTTGTTCTGCTGTAACAGACTGACAGCTGAGCAGGTGCTGAGGGATGATTGCTTCCTTGCAGTTGATGCGATTCCAGTTTCACTACAACCAAGTGAAGAGCGTGAGCCATCTGAAGAACATGATTCTGAGAAGACAGATGAAAAAAAACCTCTCAACAATTAACTGAGGAGGTTGGAGCAAACCCTGCTCAATAGATGAGGAACTTTTCCATCAGGTGTTTGAGCCTGCTGTTTTTGTTTGTCCTGATCTGCAGTGTCAAGTTACGAAAGGTTTGGTAGGTGCAGGCATGTTTTGTGATTACACACTTGCAAGTACAGTTTATTCTCAAGTGTTTGGGGTTACGAGTGCGATGTTACTGATTGTGTTCTTAGTTTGTCAGCATTTTTCTTTGTGTTATGTAGGCTTTAAATTTACAGACAATTGTCTTCGATGCCAGAGGTCTTTTAAGATGAAGCTTTAGTGACTTGTTTTTGTATCTGGTTTTCTATTCCTCTTCTTGATGTGATTCCAGATAACATGTTCCTCTTTAAGATGCTCTAGGGTATTACCTTTTTGCTGGAGTGTTTCTGTTATTGCATAGACAAGTTGTTCCTACAGCAAGTGCCTTCAAGACTTAAGGGGGGAAAAAAGAAGCACTACTACTTTGACAACTGGTAGAGGAAGTGGAGAGCAGCATGCCTCTTCTCCCTCTGTCTGCATCTGAAAAATGCAATTGGCTTTATAGAGGGCAGGCATCCTTCTACTTAGTCCTTCGCAGTGCTGCTGCCAACCAGAACACTATATTCATGGGTTTGCAAAAACTACTGCTTATGTCCTCTACCTAAGCGTGCGTATGTATCGTCTGTTCTTAAATGGTGTTCACAGTAGCTGTAAGGGTGTGATTTTCCTGAGTGGGTTTGTTTGCCTGCAACACTTTGCTGTCAATGCTACCACCAAAAGAGTTTTGTCAGGTCTTTACTTTTCACGAAATTGTTGTTTATGGAGGATTTTCCTTCTCAGAAAGAAATAGGTCAAAACGTGCAGAGTTGCTGTAGTGATATATTTAGCCTCTGGGTGTTGCTCTTGGACAGCGCTGCTGGCAGACTGGTATTTTGTAGAGGAATTACTGAAGCCGCATGTTGGCGGGTGAAGAATGTAAAGATGCAGCATGTAAGGGGCAAGAAGCAGTGCTAGGGGAATTGGGGAGCCCTCAGGTACTATAATACAGTCCATGGTGCATAGAAGGTACTGCCTTGGTACAGATCCACCTCTGAGATCAACCTTGGTTTTCCATCCTTAAACCAATTAGTTTTTTATGTGGAATAGCATATAAGATGTTTCATCCTTTTTTTCATTAAATAATAATGATTTTTTTTAAAATTTCTGTAATGTGTGTATAACCAATGATAGCAAAACCTTTGTCAAATATTTTTATGTAGAATTTTTGATTAGTGTGATAGATATTTTCATTACAGAAATTGTAAAAGAATAACACTTTGGTTTTTGTCAATGAAAATAAACAGTTCAGCAGTTGTGTGGGATGCTTTCCAAATACTGATTGCAGTCTTTCACTGTTAATAAAATTATAACTCTTAATTAAATGTTGAAAACTGAGTGGAGATTAGAAGACTAACCTGGTGGTTTGTGGTGTGCTGTGTCATCTATAGTGGAACAAATTTTTGCCCAGTTTTACTGCTCCAGAGTCCGTGCAACCTAAAGTGTACTTCTTAAATGCCCAGGTTGCCAACCTTCTTGTTTTTCTGAAACCAGAAGTCTCTCTGTATGCTTGAATTAAAAAAAAAAAAAAAAAAAGGCAGTCTCTTAAAAATCTCTACTTTGACCTTTTCTATGATAATTTTGTAGTTCTAGCTTTCTTTACATTTCTTACTTGCCAGAGGCGTTAAGAAAACAGGTTGGTTCAGGGTCATGTTGCACAGCTATCCTGCCAAAGGTGGACGCTAATCCATGGTAATGGACTGCCTGCTGTTTTGTTTGAGACCTGCCTTTTGCAACTGCATCTCTGCTGGCTTAGAAGATGGGTACTTGGAGATTAGAGAATGGAGGTTGGAATGATCCTGCAGGAATGGTCTGTCTCCTTACTCGGTTGCTGCTTCTAAGAAGCCCAAACAAAACTTACCTTGCTGTTCCTAGGTATCAGCATTCTGGAGTTTTGAGCAGTGTCCTTGCACAGACCAGGTTGCTGGAGGACACTCATGGGCTGAGTGTTGCTTCTTCAGGAAGTCAGGAGTTCAGCTGCTGTCATGGGCCCAAGACATTCCTATCTTCTGTGGCCTCTAATGGTAAGTCTGCAGTTCCAGGTCTTGGTGCCGACAACTTCCTTTCATGAGGACCGTGACCCTTGTTACTTACCTCAGGTTGGTGTTCTCTCTGCCCTCCTCACCTCTGCATCCACCAGTCCTGTGTTGGCATCAGTCCCAGCCTTTGCTCCACACGTCCTACCCAGGTCAGCTGCTCCAGCTGCCTTCTGGGCTGTAGATGTAGGAGCAAAGTCTGTAAGGGGAAATGCCTTCTTCAGGCACCTGCAGAATTCCTGAGGCTCTACCTAACCTAGTCTTCAGCCCTGGGATAGGGTTGGGTTTTTTTGGGAAGAGGAGTTCTTTCAGCAGATTGGGAGAATATTTCTTACCCCTGTGGTTTGGGTGGAGCTGTGGGAACTGCTCCTTTCTGAATGCTGCAGCTCCCATCACTTCTGGAGCCTCTTGCTGTTTTGTTTGCTGCCTCATAACCTTCATGCCTACCCTAACATCCGTAATGATGTGACTGCATCTTTCCATGCGGTTTGCTGCTCGCTCCATTAGTGTTCAACACTTCTTCCCATGTAGTTTAGAGAGGGGTGGTTTTTTCACTCTAAAGTTGCTTTCTGTTAGTACAGAGTCTTTTTTTATCTGTGCTCACTAGTACTTTAACAATTTTTTCCCTGGTTTTGGCTGCAAGTTTGTATAGCCTGCAGGTTAAATGATACTCCTTCATAGGCAACTGCCTCAAGGCCTTCTCTTAAATGGGCTAAGACTTGCTTCATCTGCAGTCACTTAATTTCTCCAACTTAGGAGGAAATTGGTATGATTTCATCCTCGTTTCAGGTTGGGAGTCTAGTAGTTTGCAAGCTGCTGGCTTTCTAGACGGTGGTGGATGTTTGAGAGCCAGATCTTCAGTTGTGCAATTTAAAACAGTGGTGAAAACCTCCCTGATTTCTGTGTGTGTGCTGATGGGCACTGAGGTTGGGCACTGTGCCACATTGCAGCTCCTGCAGTAGTTTTCCTCAGATGTGTGTTTTTTCACGGCAGACACATTTTGGCTTCATAGGCTGAAAACAGTTGTCCAATTGTCCTGCCGGATTGTGGACAGATCTGCTGTTACAACGTGGAATTCTGTTCTTTTAGGGCCAGTCTGTGCTGTGGTAGGGGCACATGGGCTCAGGTGGTGAAATTGGCTCTTGGCAGCTTTGGGTTCAGGGGCTGCGATGCATCGTGATCACACCACGTAAAAGCATCTGTGTGAGTTAAAACCATTTGAATTTGATTATTTTCTTTAATATACTTCACACAGACGCCAGACAAAAGGTGTAATAGTGCTAGAGCTGCAAGGTACGTTACCAATAGGTGGATAGAATCAATGTTTGCCTTGTTGAGTGAAGATGTGATGTTGGTTTGTGTTTGTTGCCCTTCTGCATTACTCGTAGCTGGTTAACTGCGGCCTAGGGATGGGACCCCCTTCCACTTGCTGTCCAGTAGAGCTGGGAAAGCTTGCCAAAATACCCTGTCATTTATTTCTTCACTTGTGAACATCCAGCTATTTAACTTTGCTGCGATCTTAACAGTTGGTAGCATCATCAAACAGACTCGATTTGTTCTGTCTCATCTCGACAGTCTCAGTGTGGACCAGAAGTTTTTGGTATCCTGAGTTTGGTGTTAAAAGTTTAACCTGTCAACTTAGCATCCCTCTGGCTTCTTTATGATCTTTTCCAACTCTATGGCCTGGTGTTTCAGCCAAGCAGAAAGCTGTACAGCCTGGTGTCCATGTACTGGGGTCTGGCAGACTTGGCATCTCTGGAGAAAGAGTCCTTGTTTGAAGTGGAAGAAGGTGGTGGATGCAAGCCTTGGGGATTTGAGATGCAAGATACTGTTCCTCGAGGTGACTCAACAGCAGGTTTTGCCCTTCCCAGTGGTGTCTTGGATTCTCTGTTCTCCCAGGCCTAGGATGCCTGTGATGTTGACGTGCATGTTGTGGCCTTGCAGTCAGTACATGGTTGCGTGTAGCTAGTTCCAAGGGCTGAGGAAACATTCATAATGTTCTCTCCATCACTTGCCATGTCCTCCATGCATTGCTGCAGCTTCCCTTTCTAACAGACTCCTTGAGGACTTTCCTTCTGTTCCCTGTCCTTGCTCTGGTAATAAGGCTTCCTTGTTGCTCTTAAAGACTGTTGTGGTATTACTAGAACCTGAAAAGCTGTGAAGCACAAATTCTTAGTAGTGATGCCATATGCACCTTGCGGTGGGTTAAGTTACTGCTTGCTCCCCCACCTTGCCCTGCCAAGGCAGGAGTAGAGGAGACACAGGGACACTTCTTAAAGGAGAATGAGAATTATGTACCCAGTAGATGGTCTTTCCAGTGTCCTGAGGTTCAGTAGGTGAATTTTAAGTGGTAGTTAGCACACTTCAAATTTTTATGCTGTGTTTGCGTGAACTGTGGTAAATTGCAAGCTGTGCGAGTCCCACCAACTGAAACACTGAACAAACATGCAAGAAGCCTTGTGCAACGCAAAAGTCACGTACAATGTAAGTGTGTAGCCAGCACAACCCAGAATTTCTTTGGCTACAAGTATCTCACTTGGAAGTTTACAGAATTGGTTCAGTTTCCCTCAGGAGAGAAACCAAGAGAATTCCTTTGGAGCAAATTGATTGAATATGCTTTGGTCCAGCTACTGTGATGAAAACCAGGTGGATACTCCAAAGTAAAAGCCTGCTGACCATGATATCAGGAGGTGCAGGAGGATGCTGCTGGAATTGGAAGTAGTTTTATTTGGGAAACTTCCCCCCTGCCCACCCTCCTCAATAGAACTTCATTTGAAGTTGAAGTCTGCTGTTGGGGAAATGCACAGCTGTTCCACAGCAACTAATTTAAGGTAACTGTCAAAATGACAATTCCACAAAAGCAATGCCACCCACTTTTTGAAGGCTGGTTGTTGCCAATGTTTGTGTTGCAGGTGTGCAGTTGTCGTAAGCTCATCAATCTGCTTGTAGTTTTTATCCTATGTCCTTGCCAGAGAGCCATGGAGCTGTTCTTCATTTGTTCTTCCAGCTGTCACCTTTGTAAGGTTGCTTTTTTTTTAAAAAAAGAAAAAACAAACAGTTGGAACCTTTTGTTTGTCTGTTTTTAACTTCTCCATTGGCCCAAGCATTGACTGCTAATGGGCATAAACTGTGAGGCTGATCACTTGGGTGTGCTGTAGTGGTTTGTCAGGGAGCAGCTTTTTTCCTCCAACTTAATAATAGGCTTCCAGCTTTGTCTGGATGTGTGCTTCATCTTGCCCCGCTGTTTTACTAGGGAAGCAGCTAATCTTTAAAGGTCGGATTAAAAAAATCACTTATGGTTGTCTGCTCTGACTTCTGAGACCGAAATGGTGTGGGGAACTTGGGGAGATATTAGGCACCAATGACTTGGGGTTTGAACACCACTTTTTCCTTCCTAGGGATTCGTTTCACTGACAGTCTCTCTGGAAAAAAAGACAGGTTTTGACAGGAAGCTTAAGAAATGTGCACTGAAACTTGTTCTAAGCAGTAAGTACATCTGAAGAGTACTTGGTAGTGTCTACACATACCACCCATATGCTGTTTCAAAGCATAGGTGGCTATAGTATTTCCTGCTGGTCCGAAGGCTACAAGTAGTTACTGCCTTAGTCCTTGGCAAGAACACGGTGGCAGGAAACAACCTGTTAGTGCTTTTAGGCTAAAATGCTGAACTTGGTTTACTGGAAATGTAAAACATTTTCTAGTCAGAGCATACTGCCGGACTGGCATGTTTTGTTAATATCTTAATGCTATGCCTCAGGACGTTTATAAAGTTAATCTTTTGACATTTCTATTTGCTTTTTGGCTCAACATCACGATTCGTTTTTTAACTTTTAGAAGTTCCGTTTATGACTGTCATTTAATTGATGGTAACTACAAATTATAGTAGCAGCAAAGGAATACATAAAAGAAATGCAAGTAGTATAATTTGGAACATGGTAATCTTAGTAGCCTGAGTCATGAATTTCATCATCTGCTGCAGTTAGTATCATTTTATGATTCATAAGCCTATTTGTTTCTTTTTTTAGTGTGTCATCAGATAAATAGCTCAACAGTCAGGTGGCAGAGTTGTCTTGTCTCACCCCAGTCGTGGGAGAGAATGCAGGTTTGATTGTTCCTGTGTATACGTAGTAAATCTGTCCCTCTGACCTCTTAAATCTGCAAAACTACTTCCTGTGCTTCAGTGGAGCACTTGCTGATTAAACCATTCAGACTATCAAATGACCGCTACCTCAACCTGAAGTTCATACTTGGTTCATATTGCTTTGAAACGCGTTTGTTCATTTGCTGGAGGTGACCTACCGCCACAGATGAGTGCAGAGACACTTACAGAGTGATCCTGGGCTGACTTAAGCAGGAAGCAATCAGCGTTTGCTTAATGTTGAGTCAATGCTACTACAGAAGTGCTGTCAGGCCCTTGAATGGTTGATGTCTCTAATTTAATTAGAGAAAATGTAATCTTTTCATTATGCTCTCTGGGTTCACTTTCAGTTTAAAGTCCTCAAGTGATGTGATTTGTTTTGGAATGTCCCTTCTTTTTAGGTGCCATGCCAGCAATAGTACCTGCCACCTACTAATTTCATTTTGAAGTTTGAAAAGCTCTACAGAAAGGATCAGTCTTTATATAGACAGGTAAGTAGAAATACATTACCAAATCAGAACTTGCATTATTCAGGAGATTGAATTTGCTCTAGTAATGTCTATTGCTTTTTCAGGAGCCAGCGTGGTGAGGAGGAACAAGTTATGGGCATATAAATACATGACCAGCATCTTTGTACCCACCATTATTCATTATGAAATCGGTATCCTCAGTTCTTGTTAAGCATCCAAGCTTATGCAAAGGTAAATGTCACATAAGCTTAAAGTGGTGAGGTGTTGGCTGTAGGCACAGGCTTGACAAAGTAATGATATAATCATAGTGTGCCAGTAAGAAGTGACACTTTTCACAGAAGCACACCTAGCTTTTCTAAAATACTCTCAAGCTCCCGCTCTGCCACATGTCTGTCCAGTGCAGAGGACAGATGAAACTGTCCTGTACATGTATGCATGCCTGTATGCGTTGTGGTGCTTTTATTTGGCTTCCTCTAGGGCTGCTGCATCCCAGCTTTCATTTCACTCACTCATGTCTCTCTTCTGAGGGGCTCTGTGGGTAAGTGGTTCAACTGTGCCATTAGAAGACCTATGTTAGTTCTAAAATGATCCATGAATGTCAGCCACTGTTTAATATCTCTGTTTTTTTGCATCAGTTTGATAAATCTTAGTATGGTAACTCACTTTCATTTGCAAAAGTTCTTTAGAATATGCAAGCCCATGCCTTTTGACCATGGACTGATTAATCTAGTAGCCTCAAAACCAGGACAACTTAGTTTTAGCAAATTAAATGTCAAGCAGCTTCAGAGTAAATCAGTTGGAGAAGAGAGGATTTCTGGAGACCTGAAACATCTCTCTAGTGACCTCAATGCCACTATCTGTCTTTTCAGTAAAATAACAGGGTACCCTTTTTCTTGGCTGAGATACTTTTTCCAGTCTTGAAGATGACACGTCAAGGAAGAATAAAAACTCATCAGAGACAGTTCAGGGAGGAGTGTGAGAAAGTCAAAGGTGTACAAACCAGGGTCTATGAGCTAGAAAAAAGTCCTGGGTAAAGAGAAGGGTGGGGTTTAAGTCCTCACTCAGGTAAAAGCCTAGAATAGAGATGAAGAAAATGGAGTTATTACTACTTTTGCCCTTTGGAGATTAATGAGTTGATTTTTACAGCAAAGGAAGTTAAGGTTAGATATTAGGGACAGAAAACTTCTAATTCAGCATAGTTAAGCACTGGAATGCAGAGCTTAGGGAGGCTTGAAACCTCCAGTACTCTAGTGAGATAAGGCAACTGTCTGGCAGGAATGACATAGGTATGTATAACTACTATGTGGGGTGGAAAATAGGCTGGATAACTCCTTTTCTGTTCCACCTGGCTCTGTCTTTTGTAATTATTTTTTCAAATGTATCACTTTGCTTAAGCCATCACTATTAGTTAGGTTGGTTTCATCAAGAAAAAAATGTGTGAACTTGGAGTACCTTGAATTGGGTAAATTAAAAGGTAGAAACCTGGCTTGGAATCTCTTTTGCAAATGGTAGGGAAAGGAGCCCTAGGCTAACTGCATGCAATTGAGATGTGTCTGCATTTCAGCCCTAGGAAGCTTAAAAAGTGGCTGGCCTTTTCTTTTCATTGGAAGCTACACACGTGACTTGCTCTGTACCAAAGGCAGCTTGACATTTTCAGAGACCTGCAGCACTCAAAGTAATAGGTTCTGCCTGCAAAGATGACTTCAGCAAAGGCTTTATCAATTGTAAAGTCTTGTTCACTACATCTCCAAATCAGTTTTAAAGCATCTGAATTTATTTTATAGAGAGGCCTGTTGTCCTTAGCTAGTTGTCAGATGCATTGCTGCAAGCAGTAACTGTCTTTTGTGGCCATAATGTTATGGATATGTGATTAGTAAGATAGCAAACTTTGTTTGGATACAAGGCTGAGAACACCCACGGATGTCTCATCCTGTTGGGAAACATTCTATTTAGGGTATACTGCCTGTGTGTCTAATCTGCCATGGGGGAAGGATTGCCACATAACACACCGCCTCCTGGTAAATTGTTATTGGGCTGGGCAGGAAGCTGCATATACATCAGTATTCATGTGGGACCCACCCCTTCTCCCAGAAAATCTGCTTTGGAGTGGGACTGACTCCTTTGAGAGAGGCTGCTGTTTTCATATCTCTTCTTTTTTTACAAATGATACCTGATGATGAAAACAGGGTCTCTCTCTATACAGGTTGTTGTCTGCTGTTGATTCCCATCTGCTGTGCATGTTTGACATATCTGCAGCAGAGGTAGTTACAATGAACCAGTCACAGTTGCCTTCATGCAGAGGAATAAGCAGCAGAAGGAGGTGAACTTCTGAGAAATGCACCTCCAGCTTTTGTTCAGGTGTCCCCGGTAGGAGTAGTATTAAAAAAATAATAATACACAGAGTATGATGCAAGCAAACTTGTTTTTTTAAAGGGAGCGATGAGCCAGGTGTTCCAGAAGAGGTTCAGTTGATAGAATGTTTCATTCATTCAGCTCATACTGAAATTTTGCTATTAGCCTCTTTCTCAGGAAGCCTGAAAATCAAAGGTCGAGGGGGAATCCTGAATCAGGAGGAGGTAAAAAACCCACCTCACTCTTTATACTGATTAAACTGAGTAAATAGGATCTGAAGTGTCCCTTCTCTCACACTTTGCTTGTTGAGACAGTCTTGGAAATGAGAGTTCTTCTGTTCACTGCATCCATGCCGTCAGGGTAGCATTTATTTTGGAAGAGCTTCAGTCATCTGATGTGACCCTAGAAATTGTTCTGAGTTAAGTCAGAGTATGTGCCGCTGCTCTAAGTCCACCACAGGCAATGAGCTCAAGGTATAGACTAACTCCTCCCATGTCTCCCAGCTCTCTGTTTCTGAATGTGCAGTATTTTCCCACCTCATGGGAGGGATGAGCTGCTGCTCTTCTGCTTTTTCAATCAGTGTGGTGACCTAGGACATGTAAGTTTAGTTAAGGTTAAAGGTGTTGGGAGTGTTTTGACTTCTGCACGGGAATGGTATGCATGCTGTGTTGCTGACCCAGGGTGGAACAGTGTGGATGAAAGGATGTGCGTTCTCTTTTAGGCTACAGCATTAACATATGGCTTTTGCAGTAATTCCCAAATTACCTATGTAGAGGGAAGATTTTTTCACTTCTGGGGAAAATAGTAAATCAGTTTCTCCTGAATGTGTAGGAAATATGTAGGTCTAGTATAGACATATTTGGGCAATATCTGGGCAACATGTCATGTGAATTTGGTGACTTTTTGTTAGTCATACAGCGTTTCTTGGTGGTAACTAAAGCTGAAGTGGTATTCTTATAAAGTTATTTGTAGTCTTTTAAAAAGTTTAACTGAAATGGTGATGGAAGTTTAGATGCCGTTAATGGCAAACAGGAAGAAAAGTATGTGTTTGGAGCAAGAGGAAGGAGGCATCATGTTTAGGGCCGAAAGCCGCCTCCTCCAAAGTTACTACTGATCTAACGTAACCATGTGGTACGTGTTGATGAAGGACAGCCTTCATCAGGCATGGAGAGGAGGTCTGTGTTATTACACCGTGTGAAAAAAGATCTTTTGTGATAAGCCAAGCATTTGAAGAAATGCATGTAAAATCAAAGGGAAAAAGAAAACATGCAGCTACTGTTTAATTTGGGGCAAATTTGTGAGAGTTTGGTTTTTGTGAAAGTGGAACTTAATGGACCACTGATGTGGAAGTATTTTGCATAAGTTATAGTGTCCTCTTCAGATGAAGTTAATGGATCAGTTCATATGATCTGTGTAGCTTCTTCCATGCCAAGGAACATTCTGCCGCATGCAGGAGAAGGCTGGAAAAGGAGTTGCTCCACTTTCATTAATGTGATGATTGATCTCAGTCTGATTTTCAGTCTGCAATTTGTGCATCTTGTCTTCCTCTGCACTGAATCCTTTCACCCCACTGCATGTTTTCTGTGTACCTTTTCCTTTGAGTGTAACTTTACAGGGCTGCATCACTTCATACATTAGCTAGCAGCACAGAAGGTTTCTCTGTTCCTGTTTAGGAGTCTGTTCAAACCTTACTTTCTTTGACAGGTCACTTAAAGGATGCAGAAATTCTCATTACAGCATCAGGCCTTTAGCTTGCCACCATGGTTCACCTGCACCATTTGTCAGAGATTCCATTTCTCCACATGCTGTCGCCTTTGAAAGTTTTTCTCTGAGGAGCGTGTAAAATGCCTGTTGGACACTGTATTTGTAGTTGCTGAATTTCTTGCAGGAGGAGGGGTTTGTGTCCTCATACCTTCTCAAAGTGTTGCTGTGTGAAATAAGTGCAACCTCTTGGGGGTGATGATTAAATAACTTGTGCGTGCACGTGCGTGTGTGTGCACACTTGCATTCGCTTCTTTTTTGTGCTGTGACTCAACTCGGTTACTCTTCTCTGGGAGTCAGTGAATGTTAGGACAAAGCCTGTTTGCGTCCAAGGTCTTTGTCTTCTAACTCTGCTGCTGACGAAGATGCAGAAAGTCACTCAAATTTATCTAATTTGAAAGTTGACAATTTAATAATCCCCAGGGTGATGTGAACAACTCGGGACATGCCAAAGCAGACCTCACAACTATCACAAGTGTGTGGGTAGACAGATATATGATGTACACGTGTTATGAAAAGGAAAAAAATCCCTAAAAGGGTTTTTGATAAAGTGCTTTAGCCTGTGTGTCTGTTTATGTGCTTCTTCTCCCTGACTTAGGCTCCGCTTGCTTGTTTGAATACGGGGCTAACAACAAGCAGTTGGAACCAGCATGCCACAGGATCACGGAGTGGATGAGTTGGGAAGGGGCCTCTGGAGATTGTCTAGTCCAACCTCCTGCTCAAAGCAGGTTGCTCAGGACCACGCCCAATTGGGTGTTGAATATCTCCACTGATAGCGACAGCAAACCTCTCCAAGTAAACTGTTCCAGTTTTTGACCATCTTTACAATAAAAAAAAAAGCTTCTTCATTAATATGTTTATATAGAACTTCCTGTTGTTTGATTTGTGCCCTTTGTTTCTTGTTCTTCCATTGAACTCTTCTCAGTGGTGTCCAATCTTCTTTACACCCTCTCATCAGGTATTTCTACACTTGGGTAAGGTCACCCCTGAGCCTTCTGGTCTTCAGGCTGAGCTCTCAGCCTCTCCTTCAACACTCCAGTCCATTTAGCCATCTTCAGGATTCTTCACTGTGCTCGCTCCAGTATGTCCATGTCCCTTTTGTGCTGGGGAGCCCCGAACTGGACTCAGTGGTGCTGAGTAGAGGGGAAGAAGGATCATGTCCCTTGAGCTGCTGACAGTGGTCTTTCAGCTGGCACAGGCAGGTCCCTCTCCCCCTGCCCTAGTAAGAGGGAGATCCCTGACGAGATGCCTGGAACAAGGTGTTTGAATGTACTGCTGTGCATCTGCAGAGCTGTGTGGATGTGCAGGTACTTCTGCATGTGCACATGGCATGATTTTGGCAGTGGCAAGTACGAGTCTGGAAATACTTGATGTAATTAAACTGAAAGGAAAAGCTTTGGACACTGGAATGACAAAGGATGATGTATGGGCACTGATGTGGGCCATTTCAGTGAGAGCTTTGGGTGCTTGTAATGAATCTGAATGCAGAGATTTATAGCAATGTTTTTCTGTGATATCCATGAGAAATTAGGCTAATGACCAGACTGAACAGCAGCTGTGGATAATGGACTCAATGTGTGTGTTTTAAGTCCAGTCTTGGGCTGCTCTTGCCTTATACAGAGTAAGACCCTGCCATCACGTATCTTGTTTTCTTGTTTCTTCTCCCTTTGCTTATTATTTGTTACCCTTTAGAAAAATCAGTGCAGAAGGTTTTGGTGTGTGAATTTCTGTGGCATTACAATGCCCAGAGCCTGAGGAGAGGCTCTGGATGCTGCCTCAGTCCAGACAGTTCCTTACCTTCTGCATAGGTCCTGAAAACCTCTGTAGAGCTGAATCAGGAACTATATGGCACCCTTGCCTGCTGGCTGGAGGAGCTATTTATTCTCAGTGCAATTCAGCATGTCACCTGTATGCTTCAAGAACAGTATTTGCTTTTGTGCTGGATCCTACCACCTACGAGACAAGTGGAGATAAAATGTTCAGGCTATATCGCTAACCTGGAACAAAGATTTCTAACAGAGTCTCTCCAAAGGTGTATATCACTTTATGTTCTTTACCAATTTGTTTATGGAACCAGCATGACATGGTCATGCTTTTGTTGGATTTTTCTTTGGTTTTTGAATGTCTCAGCACAAAGGTTTGCAGATTATCTTTCCTTTTTCTTACAGTACATCCTCAGTGCACTATTTCACCACTTCTTAAGGTGCATATCAGCACCTCAAACTGTAGTGCTTTTTGTATAGAGAGTAGAAATGTTTGTACTGATGTTTTCCTAAAAGAGTCTGTTTATGACTCGTCCATCTGTATCTTCAAGCTAACCTGCTGAAGGCTGCTGTAAACTCACTAATTGTCCTTAGTTATGACACCGTCGGGCATGCACAGCTAATCTCTGCAGAGAAGCACCCCCACTGCTGACCCTGGAGATGACTTGTCAATTTATTGCCACACAACCTGCTGACTTAGAAGCCAGATGCTTTGCACCTCATAGAGCAGATGATTGTTTCTGAAATATTTTGAGAGCCAGATGCTTTTGCCAAAGGGACTGCTCTGAAGGCATATCTTATTTCTGTACCAAACCGATGGAAACACATTAGCTTCCAGTCAAGACATTCAAGTCTTGCATAACAAATTTGGGATCTAGAGTTCTGGTCTTAAAGGAAAGCCAAAACCCCCAAAATCATAACTGCTTCTGGAGTGGGAATCCCATGGCACCCAAATGAAACTTATTCAGATGTTGTGGTAACAGCAGGCACTTAATTCCTGGTTTTCAGCTCACTGGCAGTTGTGATAATTCTGTATCTGTTTTCAGTTATCTTTGGTAAAAACTGAGATTGGATGGAAAACAGTGTCTGCGTTTTACAACTTCTGAGGTTCTAGCCTTGGTTCCATCAAGTATTCCCTTTGCTGTGCACTGAGACAGTGGAGCAGATTCTTCCCACTTACATTTCCTGTATAATGTTTTTTATGGCCATCGATTGGTGCTCTCAGGTGAAGAGCCCCAGCCTTTCCACTCTTCCAGCCTGCACACTTCCCTCTCTAGAAGGTGAGGAGTGTGTGCAAAGGAGGATCTGGAAGCAAGATTAAGGTACAAAACTGCCATTTAGTATTTGAGGGATGAGGACATGGTTGTATATGGGTCTTGAGTAATCAATTCTGTCCTGGCCAGTGCACTGTGAGACTTGGTGTCAAACTGAGGGTTTTGGAGAAGAATGTAGGAACTGGAAAACTTCACTGGGAATTGATTAGAAAAGTATGTCATTGTAAGCTACAAACAAGCAATTGGGGAGGAAAAATGAGAGATTATAGCTGGGTAGAGAGTGTAAGCATGTAGCTGTGCTGTTGAAAGGGCAGACTTGCTGTTACTTTACAGTTAAAATCTCATCACAGGTTTACTGAGAAGGAGCCCCTGGTTTTATTGTAACTGGGAGACTGCTGTAGAGTCTGTACAGAAGAGTGGAAGATGCCTGACCCAGCTGCTGCAAGGGAACTGTCAGCCATCCATTGGCAAGCAGTTTTAGGATGTGCCTGGATGAACGCCTGGGTAGCATAACTGTTTTAGGGCAAAGCCTGTAGTGAGCTCCGTGAATGAACACTTTTCGTTCTCCAAATAGTGCAATGCACTATGAGTGCATTGCATGTGCTGTCCTGAGAGAGGAGTGTGGAGCCAACCTTGATGAAAGGTGGGTCCAAACTGAAATGGAAGTGGGTATTTTTCTGAGAAGTGTCTTCTAGCCCTCACTGTGGTCTGTGCAAGGCGTCGTTCTGTTCCCATGTCACGCTGCTGCCTTCCCTTCTGTAACTGGTGCTTTCTCATAAGTTACAGAAAAGTGTCGTGTGTGCTTTATGACTCATCATTTCTTTCTATGTATTGCTTCTGGAGTTTAAATAGAGGCAGACACTCCTTCCACCATTGTGTCTATCTCCTCCTGCTTGAATAGCACTGCAAGGTTACCGTGGTGGATTATTTCCTTCCAGTGAGGGATGAGGTCTGCATGCAGAACAGGGCACTGTGAATGCGATTAGTAATGCTGGGAAGGTATTTAAAGGTGGTGCAGGTGTTATTCATGGTGATCCTTTGCTGGGACTTACCGGTGCTGGTTGGAAGGCCGTCTTTAGAAATGCTTTAGGTGTTGTTACTCAGACTTCTGTGCTGAAATTGCGTTGAAAGCAGGAAAGAAATGAGAGGTGACTCCTGTGAATGCAGCTGTCTGTGAAAAGAAACAACCTGAATTTTTGTATAGGCCTGTTGGCTAAGAGTGTGCTTGAAGTACCTGATGCTTATTAACCTTCCTACTATGGAGAAGTAGATAAGTATTTTGAGTCCAAGATCTTACTATTATATTTTTTAAAAAATGTATGGTTTTGAGTAATACGTGGGTCAATCAAACTCACTGACAGACCAATCATCTCATGACACTTTAATTGTTACTGTTTCATTTGTGACAATAAAGAACTCTGTGCAAAGCCTCCTTCTATAAGGAAGGGCACATACATGTAATTATAGGATGCTTTGGTATTTAAAAAAAAAAAAAAGAAATTAAATGACTAATACATTTTTCTGGTGGAACTGACAGCTGTAACAAACCTGCTTCTCTCATCAGCTGTAAGCTTTTATCCCTGACTCGTACTAATGAATAAATCATCTTATTACATAAAATTGCATTATAATTGCTCTCGTGTCAGTCTATTTCAGGTTAGGCCTAAGCAGTAAGGTTCTTTGATGCCCGGGTTTTCCCCTTCTGCTTGACTGCTGAACAGTCACATTTACAAATGCCTGGGAATGGACTTTGAGAGGAAAAAATGAGGAACTGGGAGAAGGCAGGAGACAAAGGGAGAGAAGAATGAGAGAGGATTTGAAGGGGATAAGGAGAAAATGTAGGAGAGACAAGAAAAACCTGAAGGAACTGTTGAATGGGAGAACCAAATGAAACACACTTAGGAAAGCTAGTGGGATGTGAGTGGGAAGAGAGGGAGAATGAGTCAAAACTACAGCAAACCTTTTTGTGTTAGGCCTTGCGTGGAGCAGCTCGTGGGAGCTCGCAGTGTTGGCTAAACAGCCATTTTGTGTGACAGGAGATTTTCCCCAACCTCTGCTAAGTTGTTATGGTCTAAGTTCTCCTCTTCCTCACTTAAAATGTTACCTGGAAAACATTAATTAGTCATTTAATACTGTAGAGTGAAGGGATGTATTCCCCCCACTCCTCCCCGTCAAGTCAAATGATTCATTTGCAGATAAGAGCAAATGGCAATTTGGCTAGGCTTTGTGTAGCAGAGAGAGGATTTTTCCAAATTAACTGTAACTAAATAACTTGGAATTCATCCTTCAACTACCAACAAGCTGTATTGACTCTCATGTATTGATTTTGTTTAGGTTGATTAGAAAGAGAATCGAGAGCAAGTAAGACTCCCTTGAACAAAACCAAGTGGATCTGTATAGAAATTGTGCAACTTTAATTAGTTGGGTTTAATAGCTAATTTAATTTAAGCTTCCTGATGTAGAGAAGGCATTTGGAAATGATGGCGCAACTCCTAAGTGAGTGATGTAATAATTTGCAAAAGGAAAAAGAGTCAGACTTTGTGTTACTCTTCTAAGATGTATTGGTGTGACACATAGAATTTTTGCCTCTGATAGCAATCTTGCCTACCCCATTTTTTATGGAAGACTAGAATACTAGTGGGATCAGGCATTATAAGCAAATGAATCTGGTAAACTGAGGCAGCATGAGTCTTTGTTTTAAGACCATTTACTGTTGTCTTCTGTAGGTTGTCTATAAAATAGATTTCTCTTAAAATCCTGGCAAATGGAAAGAAAACTTTTGATGTTTAGCATTCAGAACCCTATTTCCTACCAGGTATTTCTGGGTTGTTTCGGAGAAAAGATGGAAGACTTCCAACATCCCTAAATTTTGTTGACAACAGTGGTAAACAGAAAGAAGTCTTACAGTGAACAAAACAAACCCTTTGGGCTGCCTTTCCAGGACACAAAACGGAAAAGGAGATCATAATCCTTCCTTTTTTTGTTTGCTGAGTCTCTGCCTAAATAGGTCCATATTACTGTAACTTGTTCTGAGAAAAAGTCACTTTGTAGAGGCTGCACAAGGAGTGTGTGGGATCCTTGTTTTTATTTCAGGTTTGATTGTGGAAACAAACTGGCAGTCATTTGGTTTTGTTGGGAAAAATGAATAGGGAATTCAATGGCTTTTCCAGCACTGTGAGGCAAGAATAACCTGAACAGGTGAATAGAAGTAATTCCTTGATTACTTTTTCTGTATGGATGCACGCAACCTGGGTTTAGCATAGACCTAAATGCAAAGATTTGTCACAATTCCAAACTCAAATGTTGTATCAAGAATTTCCCTTCAGTCTAACTGTGACTATGGATATTATATTGAAGAAACATAGTGGTTTGCAGGGATTTCTACAAAGAGTTGCTTTTGATTGTCTTAATTGTGGTTTCTATTTTTAGTTCTGTTTCTCTTTGCTATAGTTTTCTCCCTTCTGGTACTTGAGGTATTTCCTGCTACCATCGCCCTGATGTGTTTAACACTTTCAGGTAGCTGGATTGCTCGGTACCTGTTCTCCTGAAGCTGTGGGATTTCTAGGGAGAGGTTGAACCTGTTCACTTGTGAGAGCATTTGACACCAGTGTATGTGTAACTTCTGGCACATTTGTGTGCAGTTGGATTGAAGGATTCATTTGCACTATCAGCACACACAGTTCTCCTGGAATTTAAGCAGCAGGAGTCCTTCACAAATGGAAATTAATTACCATAGGGAATGGTGTTGCTGCACTGAAAGAGGGGTGGCGAGGAGTCCTGTTAACAAGCCAGGAAAGAGGGGGTAGGCTACTATATTACAGTGTGCTGACTGACCTGTTATTTGAGCTTTTGGCCAAAAGCAACTGAGAACAACACATAATTAATCAATAAAGAATGTTTAAACCTTTAAAAAGAGGAGGAAAAAATTATTTGGATTGATAATGGCTGGAATCAGAGGTTGAAAACATAAAAATGGGATAAATGAGCTGTGAAAGAACAATATGCAGTGAGAATGAATTAAATTAGTGAGAAAGACTGTATGGTCCATGTAGGTCTGGTCAAGCCTAAGGAACTGGACAAAATGGGAGAAAAACATTTATGCTAGACTGTGTAAGAAAAAGCAACCTAGAGGATGTTTGGAGGGAATTCAGATGGCTAAGCATGAGATAGTAAGTTTAGACAGACAGTGGTGCTGAAGAATTGTCTCTGAGCAGGATGACCTCTCCAGGCTCTGAAAGAGTGGGCAGCAGGCTCAGGTCATGCATGGGTAGAATCGGCAGAGAGAGAGGCTGCTGAGGGAAGGCAGAGTCCTGAACATCACGTGAAGCACCAGAGTAATAGGAACAGTCGTGTGCGCTGTGGACGAAGATTTGTTTCAGGAAGCAGTGGTAAGAAGGCTGAAAAGTTAGTCTTCCTTAGCCCTGGGAGAGGGCAGACATCAAGCTTACCTCTGTACAGTATCTAGTGTGGACTGCAGCTGGACACTCCTGCAACCACAAGACCATTGATATGTCTAAACTGCTGTGGTCATTTTTGCCATGCGAATTGAAGCTGGGTTGAGTGCAGAATAGAGGGAAGAGGAGAAATCTCAGACTAGAGGGCATGTGTGTGAAGACAGCCCTGTGAATGCCATCTTTCTGGTGCCTGTCAGTAAAACCCTTGCCGTGACTGCAGGAGGACAGGGTTTGTTCCTAGGTGCTGAAGAAGTGACTAATTCAAGGTAGAATCAAACACAATTTTTATTTTCCAATGAAAACCCACGAGCCTTCTTCCTTTTATCTCAGGTTTCTGGCTTCAGCCAGGTCCTTGAAGTGGGTAAAGCTTAACTGGCAGCAGGAGCTGACTTACAACGTCATCCACAAATGAGAAAGTCTGCTCTGTTGAGCTTGCAGCATGGTGTTCTAATGATGCCAAATACTGAGGTTAGGCCTACTGCACGTTTTCTGTTGGCTTCCAAAGAATGTCCTTTGGGCTTTTGTGATTTACTAGCACTGCTTGTTAGTAATCTTAGGGGTCTGAGGTGGGTTTTTTGTTGTTGTTGTCCTGTGTTGCTTGATTAAAGGTCAGAACAAAGCGAGAGCACTTACTGATTTCAGAAGTGCTAAGTAGAGATCATAGGGGTTTTTTTACCCTCTGTATTAATGCTTTTCCCATTGTAAGTCGATGGCAATACATGTCCAGGCCATAGTGTGAGCAGACCCAATCCTGGGCTGTCTCAGCAGGACTGAGTCAGCTCAGAGACGGTAACAGCATTAAGACCTTGGTGATTATTGAACAGGAGGTGACTCGAGGTGTGTGAAAACTACTGCTGTGATAACATAAATGGAGGGAACAAACCAGACCTAAGCAGTTAATGAAATGGAAAAAAAAAAAAAAAGGCAATGGGAACAGAGATGAATTGGTGGGACTTCAAGCACTTGTAAGAAACAAGCTGCTAGGTCCAGTGTCAGTGGGGCATGCATTAAGGGAACTGAGTGGGAAGTTAATAACAGGGCAGACTGGTGTTGCTGAGAAGAGCTCGGTATGCTCTTTGTCTTACGATTCATTGAAAGGACCACAGGGTCACTTTTTTTTCTGGAGATATTTTCTCTTAGAAAAGAAGCTGTAAATCTCTGATTGTCAGATCAGGTACACCAGCAGTTACTGCCATTAAACATAGGGTAATGTGTAGTCAGATCACCATAGGGAGTTCTGATAACACAGAGTAATCAGTCAAAAAAGCAGCTTAACTAATGGTCCATGCATTTCAGTTGCTTATATTGAGAGCTCTAATAAATATAAAATTTGTAAATTTACTTCTGTTAACATATCCCAGCTCATTAAGTGTGCAACACCCCAGGAGATGCTTTTTGTTCAGCTCACCTGTGTAGCAGGCTGGCATACAGAGCAGCTGCTGTTACAGACCAGTAGTTGTCGGGGGGGTGAACAAAATGTGTTGTAAAGGGCTGCTGGGAGAAAAGAGTCTGCTCTTGTAAATCTGAATTTGGGGTGAGAAACTAATAAATGTTTATTAAAGAGTTTTGGGGGTGGGACTGTATGGGGTAGTTACAGAGCTGATGGATGTGGTTGGTTATGCTGCTTGTTTTACTTTCCCTGGGTGCTGTGACAGTCGTGTTTTGTTTTCCAAAGCTGGAGTTGTACAGTCTGTGCTTCAAAGTTAAGTATATAATGATTTTGCAGTGCTTCGCTGGTTTAGGATCTCATGTTTTCTGATTACTCTCTGCTGATGTTTTATGGATTTTCATATTCTGTCTTGCTGGCCTGTGAAGACAAGTACGCACAAGGGCAGGAACCTACGCGAGCAACGGTGCTTTTGCACATAATTTCCTAACCCCAGACAGCATCATGCTCTTCCCGCTTCAGAGGCTTTTCATGTGCAACGGGTCTGGTGTGTCACTACAGCCAGAGTGAACCCGTCTGTCGTTCTGCAGAAACAGGAGTGGTCTGGAGAAGATGAGTCCTCAAGAACAGGGCAGGATGCGGGTAGTCAAGGCCTGTCTCAGAACGAGCAGCAACAGTGTCCTACAGATGTGTGCCCTGGCCTGGCTGGCCCACATCCCAGCGCTAGCGCAGATCGTGGCAGCAGGAAGGTTCCTGTCCATGCATGCGTGCAGAGGCATGATGGTCCTGCAGTGTTTGCACATCGTGTTACAGTAGCCTGTGTCCTGTGGGTAGTATCTACGCTTCTTGTTTGCAGATTCCATTTCTATTGCCATGGCTAAAAATCGTTCTGATTTTTATGCGCAACAGTGGCGTAATCGGAGCAGCAGGGATGAATACTTGGAGAGACTGTAGCCTATAGACTGCTCACCCTTTGGAGATGGGAAGGTGCAGGAAGGTGACCAGCCACAGTGTGAATTACTGTAGTGCTTATGACGGTGAGCAGCCTCATCAGTTCAGTGGAAGTGGTGCTTGCCTGGGTGGGCCCTAGGGCTTACCTTGATTCACAGGTGAAATAACTAGAGATCTGCCTTCCAGAGCATTTGGCCAGGCCACCTTGAAGGCTGAGCTTTAAAAGGCTTTCTCTGTGAGGCTTGGCTCGTCTCCAGGGTTTTGCTTCTTGCTGGCAGGGGCTGCAGGTAGTGATTTTTGTCCTGTTCCGCTGGTGGATGCATTTCATGATCATTCTTTCTGGTGCACTTTTAAAGCCTCTGCTGCTTAAGGATGCTGGAAAGTGAAGGACGAATGGGATGGATGCTCAACATAATGGGTCAAGACAGGAGTAAGTCGGAGAGCAGAGAAAGTAGAGAGCATTATATAGGATACAAGATGGCAGGCAAACATCCTTCCTTGCCTTTGCTTCAGGTTTTCCTGGTTCCCTCTTGCTGAATCTGAGAGGGGTGGTGCGATTTTGGGCTAGGGCTGTAGTTGAACCATCATTTCTAACACTCACCTAGGTTTAGTTTGTTTCACAGACTTAAAAATATCCCAAATAATAGATTAGGGCCCAAAATAATTGCTCAAAATAATTGAGCCCGCATCTGCGTTTGGACCTGGAATCCCTTAAGGTGCCTGCTGAGGTCAGCCATGTCACCTGGAGAAGTCCCTGGTGTGGGATTCATGGGTATGTTAGTTTTGAAAGCCAAACTGAAATCAAGGCCATCCTCTTCCCCTCGCCACCTGTCCAAGGATGGCTATGCCTGTCCTACCTGCTTTGTCCCCATGGTCTGTGTGTGTGCCCTGACAGCCATTTCATCGCTTTACTTTTTTAGTAACTCAAGCTCAGTTAGTTGTGTTCCATCTCAACCTGGCATTTTTGAAAGAATTGGCACTCTTATACAGCTTGCTGCCTCCCCTCTCTTTTTTTGTTTGGCTTTTGTACTTTTTTCGTACCTCTTATAAACCTACTCATATGTTGACATAGCATTCAAGCAAACGTGCCCTACCGTTCCCTGGTAAGAGGCAATGTAATTAATTCCAAAGACCTTCCTCTGAACAGTGAGAGCTGTTCAATTATACTGGAAAGCCGCATGTGGGCCGGGCGGAGAGACCCCCCCACCGCCCTCCCAGCACTTCTCTGAAGGACTGCTGTATTGTCATCTGACAGAGTCACTCATTTCCAGATAATTGGCTTTTTAAAGGGCATCTATAGGACCCAAATAACTCCTGGCATACTGTTTGTACCATTGACCTGCCAGGTTAGGAAAGGTTAGACATAATTGCCTCATTTATGGCTAATGCATTCCAGTTTTGCTGTTGCTTTTTCTCCAAGGATAATTGCTCAGACCTGTATTCTTGTTTCGGAAGTCTTGATGAATAAAAACAAGGGTCCTGCTTTGTTGGTAGGGGTGTTGCCTTCATTGAGAGAGACAGAGGTCATGTAAAATCCTTACATTAAGGAAGTGACCACATAGGTGGATGGGAGGTTGTCTGGGTGAGCCGCGCTCAGCCCTCTGACAGCTCAGATTTCCCACTGCTCCATTGGCAAATCTCTTTGTATGGTGCAGCTTAGTGCAATGGAAAGCGATTTTCACAGACACCGCTCTCCTCTGTTCTGTCTGTGGACAGCGTATGCTCTGTGGGTACGGGAGTGGTGTAAGGGGTGCTTGTTTTGAGCCTCTGCAAGCACGGCAGCTCTGGTCACAGACTGTGCCTGGACATCCCTCTGTGGGCAAAGGCTGCGGCTGCAGTAAGAGGAGACACAAAGCACCTTCTGGGCTGCTCCCAGGTGTAAACCCAGCACTACTCTTGTGTGAGTGTCTTCAGGGGAATGTACTCCTGCTGGTCTCAGGAAAAAATCCCTGAGGAAGGCTCTCAGAAGTTTGGTTATGGTCACTGGCAGCATTTATAGAAAGGAAGGAAGGAGAGACGAGCAACTAAAGATGCCAGTGAATGTTGGATTTCATTTGCAGAGACGTTTTAAGAATATTGCTTACTCGGTTGGCCCGAATCTAGGCTGTTTCTTTCAAATTGCCTGCCTTCCCGAGGAGAGAGTAACAAACCACGTAAGCAATTGGTTATTTTTGCTGTGGAAGTGAGGGTGGTTGTGCCAGTCTTTAACCACTTAGTTGTCAGTCTCAGCTTGAAGATTATTTTGTTCATAACATTGAAACGGGAATTTTGTGCTTCCCGCAAAGCAATGTGAAGCCGACTACAGATGGTTGTGTAAGGAGGAGGTCCAAGATTTTAAAAGCTGTTTAAGAAACTGTTTAAAGCAGTAAAAGAAAGGATTATATGCTTAAATTTGTTTCCTGGGAACTAGCAAAGATCTTTTTGGCATAGTTAGTCCTTGAGTTTTCAAATGTGAAATAAACCCCAGATTTTTAAAACGGCTTTGGCAGAGTGCACATGGTTTAGGTGCTCTCCTGAATGAGGGAAAATTATATTCCTGATTTTGGCATGCCTGGTTAAAGGTGACGTGTGTCCTGGGAGACAGGCATTAACGGGGATCCCTGTCTCCCCCAGGCCATGCCTTAGTGGGTAACCTTCGTTTGCAGAGTCTGTTTGCTCAGCTGGGGAATGTGCATGCCTGTAACCACTTGTGTTTCACTCCACTTGCTTTGGGTGGTTGAAATAAAGCCTGAAGATCAAAGAGCTGCTTTCTCAAGGGCACCATCCCCATCAAGTCTGAGCATACATCAGTGAAAGGCCACAAAGGGAGGAAGCCAATCTAATAGAAACATGTAGCTAGCGGGACCTCGATAATTAAACACCTGCATGCAACAACTGTAGGACTAATTACTGTAGCCAGAGCAGCCGTTCAAACACAGTTGTGTTCAAGTCAGTGCCCTCAGCCTCAGCAGATGTTTAGAAGAAATCAGCACATGGCTCAAAACCACACCTTCACCCACTGCTGTCTTTGTGCTGCTGAAACCTTCAGCTTGTTTTATCTTGCTCTTCGGCTCCTTCTCTCCAGGGCCTGATCTCAGGAATGTTGTTTGACTTCGAATGCTAAAACCTGCCTATTGAGGATTAAATGTAGAGATCCTGAAACTGTATGCAGCGTTCACCTTGTTCTTGCTGAGCCCAAAGCAGTGAAGCTACTTGCTTATACTACTGATGATTTAAAAATGAAGAAGGAAGAATGTACAGACACTGTAACTTCTAGCCAGGTAGTAAAGAAATTTATTTAGAAGCAAATGTTATGGTTCTGTGCATTTATTAATTAAATTATATCTTGGGATTCAGTGCTGATACAAGCCAGTGATCCAAGTTTTGGGTATCTTTGGTTCCTGTCAGGCTGTAGGGCATTGGAAGAAGATGTGTGTGTTTCTGTGAACACTGATCAGTATGGAGTTGCACTGAGGAGGACTGGAAGGATCCTCTCTGTTGTCGGATTTACATGCCCTTGCCACTTGTCTGCTCTCCAAAACATCACTGACCCTGGTGATTCACAGTTTTCCTTGAGCTTACAGTAGTTAGATACCTTCTCAGTTTGGAATGAGAAACAGGAGTGCTACTTGAATTTGCTGTAGCAAGGCCATTGCTAAACAAAATCATGATGAGACTAAAATTGTATGGCATTGCTCTGCCCTACTTCTTATTTTTTCCCCTCAAGTAAAGAATAATGCCTTTGGGCAACTGATGGAGTAATGCTTCATTTAGATTTTCTTGAAAGAAAGTGACCACAGCTAGAAAATGGAGACCGCCTTTTTTGTTGGTTGTGTTGTTGTTGTTTTGGGGTTTTTTGTTTGTTTAAAATTACCAAATCTAAACTCTAGTTTGCCTGTGGACAACCGAACACATCACTTTTCCCTATTTTCATACTTTTGAAAATTACAGACTCTTGTGGCCACGCTTTTGCTCCAGTCCTACAAGAGTGCTCAGAGTGAACAGAATAATAATTTGGATTCTAGCTATGACATTTTAATGATTTAATCCCAGACCAATAATTCTTCATTTTCATTTTATTCCCCAAATTTGCTGCCTGAAATGTCTCCAAATGTAACCTAATACTGAAAACCAGGGTGAACTTAAGCTTCTTGAGTGGTATTTTCATATGACTAAGAAAATTCTGTAATAATCCTGTGGTCTAATTCTCTAGGGTACAGAGCAGTCCTTCCATCAGTCTCTTCCATCTCAAACTCATTATTCAGATTTGTAGATTTTTTTTTTTTGCTGTGATACAGAATATATGGTCACATCAAGATGAGGGGGTTTCCCATCAAGTAGATGCTATATATAGCTGTAGCATTTACCAGATTTCATGTAGTGAGGCACTGATGCCTTCAAAAGCCTCAGTGGAGCTCAGTGTTCCCTGTGACAGAAGACACTGAAGGGGGATTTGTTTCAGGTATTGATGATGAATGTAAGTTGCACAATTTAGGGTCTGTTTTCAGTGTGGGAACATGCATTCCTGGTGGCTTTACCCTGTACCACTTCAGAACCACTAAAATATATTAAAATGAAATCCTTGCATGTTCTCTACTGAAATGCCAATAAGTTTGCAAAGACTTTGTTAAACCTCTCAGGTTGCTTTACATTTTTTAAAAAATATATCCTCTCCTTCCTGACACTACAGATTCCCCAGCTCATTTCTGTTACTGCTGTCTGTGCAGGCTGGATTTCTCTGAGTTACATGGCAGGTTTTTGAGACAGCAAGGATGTTCTCTCCAGATAACAGCAAATCCGATGTCTTTGTTCTCATTTCTTTCTGAGAAGGCTTTATGTAGTAAACCCTCATGCTCTGCCTGTGTTTCCAGTGCCTCACCAGTGGCAGGTTTCAGAAGTGGATGCTCAATCTGGCGTATACCAGGACACCCAAAGTGGGTGTTTGCAAGGAGCTAGTGCACAAGCTGGTGCTGCCTCCCTCTGCCCTGGGCTGCTGCGAGGGTGCTGCAGGCTCTGTCGCTCTCTGGCTTCTCTGTGCAGGGTGGGATCGCCTTGTGCAGATGTGACCCATGCCTTTTGGGACACCTCCGTGTGCTGGTGTGCCTCTCGTTGTGTTGGGTGACCATGACTTGGGTTTGGCTCATGTCCTGAAGGGTTGATCCAGCTTTTGCAAAGAAGTTGAAGTCCGAATGTTGCCCCAGATGATAAGGTCCTTGCAATCAGGTAACAAAAAGTGTGGGTTTGATTTGTTGAATTTGAGAGGGATGGGGGTGGGGAGACAAGGAGGAGCTTTCAAGAAAGCTTTCAGTGTGGGCCCATCTGATTCTCCTCAGAGATGTAAGATTTCTTAATTATATTTTCAAAATGCATATATGTGTATACACAGGCACACTGTTTATGCACATGGGGTACATATTTAACAGAAGGGGCTAATAGCCATTGTGTCATACAAGAGCATAGTGATTTGATATAAAAACTGTAAATCAAGATATCCCTCTGAAAGTGAGGAAGTGTCTGAGCTGAAATTTATGGGCTTTGATGCAGAAATTGTTTTGTCTGTCATTGGTGCTTCATGGCAGCCCTGACTATATTGTCATAATCTTCCTGTCTGGAATTAAAATCTATGAGTGCCTTTGGTAGATGTTACAATTGCTTCTAGAACAGCTTTTTTGTATTACCATCCTCAAAAATAAATCTTGCTAATGTTATTAGCACGATGTTTCTTTATGGCCATTGCTAAGAAAAAGAAAGAACATTTTATGGAATCAAGATTAAATTTATACTATTCATTATTAGTGACTAACTTTGGGTTTGATACGTTGGGGAGATTGTATTCTGCTTGCAGTTAGGTGAGTTTTTAATGTAGAGTTTATAAAGTGCAGAAATGTGCCATTATTTAACATCCGGTACTCTAAGATACCTCTTTTTGGTAGGTTTATCTGTTTCAGTTGGTGAATTTGAACAGCAACATGCAGAAATACTGGTTTCTTCAAAGGCACGACAAATCTTCTTCAGTTGTTTGAACTTCTGGCCCATAAATGGCACTAACAGTCTTGTCTGTGGTATGTTTCCTCATGATTTATCACTGCAGAGCACCAGTTGTTAAACTATCAGGTATTACATAATTCATACCCTCCTATATGACTATTCCTTGTTTAATAATACTCTTTTCTCACTTTCATCTTTTTTAATTAACTTGCATGTCCCTACCTGTATTCATATCCCAGAGAACTATAAAAAGGCTTAATCATGTAAGAATTAGCAAAGTTAGGTGCTTAAGTCTTGAAAGGTGATTTTCAAATGTTTCCAAACCTCCTTTGGGGCCTAAATGATGGGTGTGCTCACGTGCTGTAGAATTTCCATATCTGTGGTCAGTCCCTGTGTCTGCAGGACAGCAGCGGGTACATGAAAGGTCTGCTAGAAATAGTGGTCATAGCCATCCATGCCCAAAAAAATGGGTAAAAGAGGGGTAGTGGTATCCTGTCCCCAAGTATGTGGGCTTGGTTGGTGGTTATGACATTTTTCTATGGAACATGAGACACCTGGCATGAGCCAGACATCCATTTACTTCTCGACACTAAGGCTGCAAAAGTGGAAATGGCTCTTCTTCTCTGTGCAAAAACATTGCTAGTGTTCTTTCAGCCATGAGAACAAACACAACTCCAGTCCAACAACATGGCTTCTGGTAGGCTAAAAGTCTTCCTACCCCTAAATACCTGCAAAAGCCCAGCAGTTTGGGGAACTACTGGTGTGTGGATTTGAACCCTCTCTGACTGCTGAGTGGGTGGGAGTCTGGTCTGCAGTGTGGCTGGGGGTGCTTGGGCGGTGACGTTGTTGTACAAAGATGGGGAGTTGCTGCTGCTCACAAGTGATGTCTGAAACGGCTTGTGCTCTGCTTTGGAAATGATCAGACGAGGTATGATCTAGAAAACCTCTAGAAAAGGCTGCGCATCCCAAACTGATACACATATTTAGGCCCCGGGAAGGACTGGGGCTGATGACAGAATTTCCTTGCTGTGTACCTTAGATGGGTCCCTCAAAGGTTCTGGTTGCTGTACTGCAGGGAGCCCTTCTGTATCACTCAGAACTGCAGATCTCTCTCCGGGTGCCTGAGAGGAGGTTGTGCACCACAGAAACAGAGTTGTTGAGGTTGGAAGGTACCTCTGAAGGGCATCTGGTCCAACCCCCTGCTCAGCCAGGGTCACCTGGAGATGTCTGTCCAGGGCCATGTCCAGACGGCTGTTGAATAGCTTCAAGGATGGAGACTCCACAACCTCTCTCACTTACAGCTCTTCTGATGAGATCCCTTTTTTCCCCATGAACAGTGGTGGAATAGACATGCAAAACTGGTAATATCTGCAAAGAGCTGATCATCAGTGAGAAAGAACATGTTTGTTTCCACGTCTGAGTTCTGACAAAGCACCTGCACAGTAAATTGAATGAAAGGAAAAATGGGAGAGAGAAGTAGTTCTTGTCTGTCTGCAGTTGGGCTCCCAGTCCTGCAAAGTGTTGAACGCACCTGATTCCCCTGACATGCATCTAGTGTGAAGATGAAGGTGCATCTTCACCTTCGAGAGCTGGGTCCCAGATCGGTTGTGTACTTGTGCCAAATTGTACGTTCTGGTAAAATCTGGTAAAAATGGCCCCAGTGTAGTTAGTGGATCAGGATCAAAGGGTCTGTATTTTTCCTTTTCCTGTTTAAGTGCCGTAGTGATGAACAGAGTGTTAGCTACAGACTGGTTTATTCCCTTTATGAGATGTTTCTGCTCTCTTTGCCTTGGTTCACTCTGAAGGACCTACTTTCCTTTTAAACTGTAAAAGGCCAGGGAGCAGATGTTGTCAGTTGTGAAGGCTGTTGTTTATTGCATGTGAATGTACTTTGAAAAGCTGTGGTCGCCATTAGCCTTGAGCTGTTGTGGGGTTTTTTTTTCCCCTCTGACATTTTCTGTATAAATTTCTTCTTTTTTTTTTTTTCCCTTGTATTTTAGGTTTGATGTATGTTTGATAGTTACTCTGCCTCGGAGCAAGGGCCTAGTGACAGCTTCTGTCTAGGATTTAGTTGTTTGGAAATGCTATTACCAGATAGGATATTGACAGCTAACAAAAATCCCCTGTAGAGCTAAATCTGTGTAGATGCTATTGGTCCACTGTGTATGGCTATGAATGGCATAAATAAACTGGTATAGATTACAAGTTGTGGTAGTAAATGGCTATAAATCGTATCATCAAAGAAATGTATCCCTTCAGATTCAGACTCTGATAGTCAGATGTGTTGATCACTTACTGCTTTCCTGGAAGCTGCAAATGAGGTATTCGAAAAGGATCTTGGTTTATTGGTGGTGTTTTTTTGTTTGGTTGGTTTTTTTAACCACAAACACCCATGTTGTATGGTCGCTTGAAAAAAATTGCCCTTTTCTGTTGTTAGAACAAGTTAGAATTCTTGTCTACTTAAGCAAAAACAAAGTAAGTTGTTTGGCTTAAGTGAGAGTGGCTCTTCCTTAATGCTTTTCAGCAAGTGAGAATAAATCTAATGCTGATAGCTGACTACTTGATGACTCAAGGAAAATTTTGTTTATTGGACCGTAATACATAAATTTAAAGAAACAAAAAAATTGTAGAGTGGTGGCTTGTGTTTAACCCACTCTCAGTGATTCATCAGGAGAATTGAGATTTAGTGACTTTCATGCCAGTAGTCAAATAAGAGGCAAAACCTCCGTTGCTGGTTGGCTGGCAACTTCATGGATTTATTT